>NC_084757.1:4391635-4404135 GCF_033978785.1 Entelurus aequoreus | reverse complement strand
CGTCGACGCGTCGCATATTTACGTCACACTACCGTCATGGCGGAGCGCAAAGCAGACTGTGCGAGCGAGGGGATAAAAAGCACGCCAAAAGTGGTCAAAAGTGTGGGAGTATTTCAATACACGGCCTAATAATGTTGTTGTATGCACACTGTGTCGAGCGTAAATGGCCTATCATAGCAGCACAACGGCTATGAACGAACATTTGAAAAGAAAACCATCAACTAGTCAATCGTCCGCGCGAGTATACGTTGTCATCATTACACAAAAACATGAATGTGTCATTTGTATCTGCTAGGGGTGTAACGTTATGTGTTTTGTATTGAACCGTTTCGGTACGGGGCTTTCGGTTCGGTACGGGGGTGTACCGAACGAGTTTCTAAGCTAAAGCTAAAGTCTTAACAAGCTGCTTCGCTCTGTCACGCCAATTTTCTTCCCATCACAAAAACCTTCCTGACCCCCATTTACTTCCGGGGTCATTTCCGCTTACGTCAGTTCCTCTTACTTACGTCATTTCCTCTTACGTCATTGCCAGCGATCGATAAATCCAAATCTCCTGAAAATGGTGGTGTCACTGGATGATATTCGTCTTTATCTGTCCCAGGGGACTTATGTCAAACACCAGCAGGCTTCGCAACATTTCAAGCGGAGTGTTAGGGCCGCTGCTGCGAACTTCTGTCTTCGTGGTAACGTGCAAAAAATATTAATTCATATATAATACTGTTAAATGTCTGTACTACTTTAAATCAACATTATTGTTGAAACCATTTCACTAATATTAATTAATATATAATACTGTTAAATGTCTGTACTTTAAATCAACATTATTGTTGAAACATTTCAGTAATATTAATTAATATATAATGTTAAATGTCTGTATTTTAAATCAACATTATTGTTGATAATTCAGACGTTTTGTTAAAAAAGAGTCAAACGAAGTGCTATCGATCGCTGTCAATGACGTAAGAGGAACTGACGTAAGCGGAAATTACCCCGGAAGTAAATGGGGGTAAGAAGGTTTTTGTGATGGGAAGAAAATTGGTGTGACAGCTCCTTCTGCCTCTGTCTCAGCGCGCAGCATTGTCCCACCCACACAACCGTCTGATTGGTACACACAAAGCATTATCAGCTAATCAGCAGTGCGTATTCAAAACGTTACCAGCCAATCAGCAGTGCATAGTCAGCGCTTCAGCGTGGAGCAGATAGGTGTTTAGCAGGTGAGCATCAGGCAGCGGACTCTCCCCAAATGATAATAAACACCTCCCAGTCAACTACTAGTAACATCACTATGAGCCCGTTGACCTTCTAGAAACTTAAACTGCAGCTCAGCTCACTCGCAGTCCTGGCTTGAGGTGAAGGCTAATTAGCTCTCAGTTCCAGCCACATCGACCCCTTCTGAGCGCCTATTTTCAGCTGCTGGGAATATTGTAAACAAGAAAAGAACCAGAGCATGTAGACATGCTAACCTTTCTTCATTACAACTGTTAGTCACTCACTGGAATGAGTAGAATTGGTTATTGTGTACTGTGTTGGACTGGATGTTTATTTTGCACATTTTTAAAGCAATACTTAATGTTTACAGTGCTCCAGAATATTTAGATTGGCACTTTTTTGTATTGGATGTTTATCTTTATTTTTGCACATTTTAGCAAACAAGCAATACTTTCACTTTTGTTGAAATGTTTACACTGTTACAGAATATTTCGTTTTGCACTTTTTTTGTATTGGATGTTTATCTTTATTTTTGCACATTTTAAAGCAAAATAAGCAATACTTTTACTTTTGAAATGCTTATACTATTGCAGAATATTAAGATTTGCACTGGATGTTGACTTTTATATTTGCACATTAAAAAGCAAATAAGATACTTTTAATTTTGTTAAATGTTAAAAGTTTTAAATGTTTACATTGTTACAGAATATTTTGTCATGTTGTTGTCAATGTTGACCGAGTGGCCATACTTTTTTTTTTTTTGTAAATAAAAGCCATGCCTTTTGAAAAAACTGGCCTACATTTATTTTTTCATCTTCATTTTAAATAAAATTAAATAAAAAATAATCGGTAAAAGGAAAAATAATCTAAAGATTAATCGAAAAAAAATATCTATGGATTAACCGATTAATCGAAAAAAATAATCTATAGATTAATCGATAGAAAAATAATCGTTAGCTGCAGCCTTAGTGTCTAACTGGAGTTGTCGAGATTACCCCCTTCCCTCAGCGACAGCTTCAGTGCTGATATCGTATCGGATTAATATCAGTACAGGCCAGTACTCAAGGCTGCATAATCAGTATCGTATCGGACTTCTCTTCACTGGCGATTGAGAGCGGTATAAATCTTGACTGACCTGAGCTCGGCGTTCCAGGCTGGGTTTCCAACACCCGGCAATCCCAGCTCTCGCGGTCCAGGACCAGAGAGTCAGCGGGCCCAGGCTGGCCCTCGGAGCGCGGGGAGAGCAGCGGCGACCTGGCGCTGAAGTGACCGCTGCTGGAGCTCCTTCTCAACTTAATGGCCAGACCGAAGCTGGACTCGGTGGAACCCGACAGCGAGTCCGCCTGTGACTTGTTGCTGGGCGTCAGAGTGTCCTCGTCCTGCGTGCTGACGTTACTCAAAGGGTCAACTTCCAACAGCGACGACATCAGCATCAGGACATCTGTCAAAATGTATTTCTTAAAAAAAAAACCCATTGGACAGTTTCGCTGGTCTAGAAGCGGTCCTACCTGTGAAGGTGGCCGGCAGGAAGGTGAGCAGGATCTGCTGGGAGCTGACGTGCTTGGCGTAGCACCTCCACTGGGGCGCCGAGCAGTCCCTCCCCCCCAGCGGAGGCTCCTCGTCCGCCAGGTCTGCGTTGGTGAAACTCTGCCGGTCACAAACGCGGACGTGAGCCGCCAGAGAGAACCGACACCGTTCCAAAGTACGAAAAAGGTTTACCTGTAAAGTGCTGGTGGATCCCATCATCTCTCGACTGCTGCCAGGGGTGTGGAAGGCCGACATCACTTCCTGTCTGTCAGGAAGCTTCACAAACTCTTCTGATGAGAACAAAAACCAACAGTGTGAGATCCACAGGACCTTGGTGACGTATTAAGGGTGGGCGATACTGCAAATGTTGGTGCTGATACGATATCAAGTATATGTTCAGTGGAACATTTGTTTACAAACTCCTTATGAACTTTTCAGTTTACGAAACTTTAGATCAGGGGTCACCAACCTTTTTGAAAGCAAGAGCTACTTCTTGGGTACTGATTAATGCGAAGGGCTACCAGTTTGATACACACTTAAATAAATTGCCAGAAATAGCCAATTTGCTCAATTTACCTGTAACTCTATGTTATTATTAATAATTAATGATATTTACACTTAATTGAACGGTTTAAAAGAGGAGAAAACACGAAAAAAATAACAATTAAATTCTGAAACATAGTTTATCTTCAATTTCGACTCTTTAAAATTCAAAATTCAGCCAAAAAAAAAGAAGAGAAAAACTTTAAAAAAGAATTTATGGAACATCATTAGTAATTTTTCCTGATTAAGATTAATTTTAGAATTTTGATGACATGTTTTAAATAGGTTTAAAATCCAATCTACACTTTGTTAGAATATATAACAAATTGGATCAAGCTATATTTCTAACAAAGACAAATCATTATTTCTTCCAGATTTTCCAGAACAAAAATTTTAAAAGAAATTCAAAAGACTTTGAAATAAGATTTAAATTTGATTCTACAGATTTTCTAGATTTGCCAGAATAATTTTTTTGAATTTTAATCATAATAAGTTTGAAGAAATATTTCACAAATATTCTTCGTCGAAAAAACAGAAGCTAAAATGAAGACTCAAATTAAAATGTATTTATTATTCTTTACAATAAAAAAAATAAATTTACTTGAACATTGATTTAAATTGTCAGGAAAGAAGAGGAAGGAATTTAAAAGGTAAAAATGTATATGTGTTTAAAAATCCTAAAATCATTTTTAAGGTTGTATTTTTTCTCTAAAATTGTCTTTCTGAAAGTTATAAGAAGCAAAGTAAAAAAATTAATGAATTTATTTAAACAAGTGAAGACCAAGTCTTTAAAATATTTTCTTGGATTTTCAAATTCTATTTGAGTTTTGTCTCTTAGAATTAAAAATGTCGGGCAAAGCGAGACCAGCTTGCTAGTAAATAAATAAAATTAAAAAAATAGAGGCAGCTCACTGGTAAGTGCTGCTATTTGAGCTATTTTTAGAACAGGCCAGCGGGCTACTCATCTGGTCCTTACGGGCTACCTGGTGCCCGCGGGCACCGCGTTGGTGACTCCTGCTTTAGATCATGCCAACTATGCTTCATTCATTCATTCATTCACCCATTCATTCAGCCATTTTGGAGAGGCCGAACCCCCTACGCCAGACCTGGGCAGAACATGGCCCATTAAGATTTTCAATCCGCCCCGCTGGATGCTCTACATAACTTTTTTAGACCTTTAACATCAAAAGTGTATTTGCCATTATGATGTGCAGTGACCGTAAGTCTTGAACTATAGAAAGTATTTCAATTAGAGATGTCCGATAATATCGGCCGATAAATGCTTAAAATGTACTACCGAAAATTATCGGTTTCAAAAAGTAAAATTAATAACTTTTTAAAACGCCGCTGTACGTAGCGGTACATATCCGGTAAAACACGGACGTAGGGAGTAGTACAGAGCAGTTGCGTCTCCCAGTCAGCAGCCCCTCCCCTCCCCCACACACAACACAGGAGTTGCAGCATGAGAGGTTTACTGGCGACGCTTGATGACCTCATCAAACCGCCGCGAGCGGAGCATAACAACAACAAGAGTGTGTTGTTGCCGGTGCCGTAGCCGTGGCTAACAAGCGAGCTCGCTCGGTGACTGACTAACGACACCATGTCTATGGTTTGGGATTATTTCAAAGTGTGTCTGACGGATAAAAAACTGGCAATTTGCAATGACTGCAAAAAGTTGGTTATGCGAGGAGGAACCAAGACATCTTCTTTTAATACGAGCAATTTGATCTCCCACCTCTTCAAGATTCATAAGGAGATACACCATGAATATAAGCGGAAGATGGATGTGAGCCCAGTTTATAATTCCCTGTTATACAGTATGCCAGGCAGTCTTGCACTAAATGAGGACTGTTATTGTGTACTTTATTACTCTAGTATACTCTGGACCAGACCTGGGCATTCTGCGGCCCGCATCCGGCCCTTTGTGCGTCCCTGTCCGGCCCGCGTGAGGCCAATTATAAATTACAAAATACATTTAAAAAAGTATCTATGTGGAGTGTGCAATACAACGGTGCTGCTTTTGTTTTGAAAATCGATATTTGTATTACTTCCGTGTGGACGTATGCGTGTGCGTGATTGTGAGTGAATGTGAACAGCTGCAATCACAAATGACAAAATAAAGTTGAAAAAACATCTATGTCGTGCGCACAATGCAACTGTGCTGCTTTTATTTTGAAAAGTATTATTTATGGGCGTGTGTCCGTGTGTAACCTGCGAGTGAAGGTGCACATGCAGCGACAAGTGATGCACGGTTTACACCCGAGATGCTAAAAAGAGAAAAGTTGATGAGGAATGGCGTGTTTTCAACAAGACATGGACTGCCAAGCAACGTTCCCTCTAAGGTGCGCGCCTGCGCAATTGCGCACTGCTCAAGCGTCCGCTGCGCGCAGCAAATATATGCCGCGCACCAAATCAAATCCCATCTGAATTCTAAACAAAATAAACATATTTATTCTGTGTAATTATGCAATGCAACTTTGAGTGACAGTGACAACAAGCGGCCCTAACGGTGTTCGTCAACACCGTTCAATTGAACACCGTTCAATTATTGTAACGTCTATGGAGATGCTTCGAGGACAGGAATTATATCCATCACTTTATTGAGCAAAACTGTTTATATTCGGACATAACCACACCAAAAACATGAGTAAAACACTTCTATCTGGAAAAACTAGTCATTTTCTGCCGTACAAAGCAGGCCAAAAGCAACTTGTCATCTGTCACCAACACACATAGCACTAAACCACTGGTGCGTTTATGGCCACACAAAAAGTCGGACAACTCAAACACCACACAAAGTTACACTATGACTCCTCAGTCATACGTGTGCTTATTTTACTGTCATTTATTATTAATGTTAATTTATTTATATTACCGTAGTCATGGAATGCTGTTACACACACTATGTTGAAGTATTACTATTATTATTAATTATTATTATTATTATTATTATTATTTATCTTACGGTATATATCAAATTAATTGAAATATTGTCGATGTGGCCCTCCAGCAGTGCTCGGGTTGCTCATGCGGCCCCCGGTAGAAATTAATTGCCCACCCCTGATGTAGAGACATTTTACTTTGAAAGTAGGGATGTCCGATAATGGCTTTTTGCCGATATCCGATATTGTCCAACTCTTTAATTACCGATACCGATATCAACCGATACCGATACTGATATATACAGTTGTGGAATTAACACATTATTATGCCTAATTTGGACAACCAGGTATGGTGAAGATAAGGTCCTTTTTTTTTTCAAATTAATCAAATAAAATAAGATAAATAAATTAAAAACATTTTCTTGAATAAAAAAGAAAGTAAAACAATATAAAAACAGTTACATAGAAACTAGTAATGAATGAAAATGAGTAAAATGAAGTGTTAAAGGTTAGTACTATTAGTGGAGCAGCAGCACGCACAATCATGTGTGCTTACGGACTGTATCCCTTGCAGACTGTATTGATATATATTGATATATAATGTAGGAAGCAGAATATTGATAACAGAAAGAAATGGGGGGAGGGAGGTTTTTTGGGTTGGTGCACTAATTGTAAGTGTATCTTGTGTTTTTTATGTTGATTTAATTAAAAAAATAAAAAAAATAAAAATAAAAATAAAAATAAAAATAAAAAAAAGATACAGATAATAAAAAAAACGATACAGATAATTTCCGATATTACATTTTAACGCATTTATCGGCCGATATTATCGGACATCCCTAGTCTTGATATTTGGATCGATCCATCTTCCTCGGTGAGGAGTGGAGGTCTTACCTTTGATGACAGGAAGGGCGAAAGGAGCAGAGTGGCCGTCGCGCTCTCGCTCCAGGATGTGGTGCATGAAGGCGGCGTGGTCGCCGTCGGCAACGGGGATCTCCCGGTCGCTGAGCTCCTGCTCCAGGCTGCTGTGGAAGAGGCTGAGGAGCAGCTCGTTGGGCAGGCAGGGGGCGCTGCCGAGGTGCTCCTCCAGCTCCACTTCTGAAAGCCCACCACGACTGTGAGAGCGGTGGTCTCGACATTGTGGGGGGGGGGCAGGGGGGGGGGAATAAATCAAACAAACAATACCTGTGCCGAACGTGAGGAAGAAGAGCTCCACCTGCTGACACTTGGGGAGCAGCTGGATGAGATCAAACTGGAAAGGCACCGTGTGAATGCTCTCCTCTGACGCTGGAGGTTCTCCTGAAACCAGAAGAGACTCACAGTCATCAGCAAGCTTTCTAAGAGGGAATGACAAAACAAGTAAACGGGACCTATGAAGATTTTTTTTCCTACATTCAAAACACTTTCTTGTGGTCTACATCAGTGTTTTGCAACCTTTTTTGAGCCAAGGCACATTTTTTGCGTTGAAAAAATGCGGAGGCACACCACCAGCTGAAATCATTAAAAAATGAAACTCAGTTGACAGTAAAAAGTCGCAATTGTTGGATATGACTTTAAAGCATAACCAAGCATGCATCACTATAGCTCTTGTCTCAAAGTAGGTGTACTGTCACCACCTGTCACATCACACCCTGACTTATTTGGACTTTTTTGGCTGTTTTCCTGTGTGTAGTGTTTTACTTCTTGTCTTGCGCTCCTATTTTGGTGGCTTTTTCTCTTCTTTTGGTATTTTCCTGTAGCAGTTTCATGTCTTCCTTTGAGTGATATTTCCCACATCTACTTTGTTTTAGCAATCAAGAATACTTCAGTTGTTTTTATCCTTCTTTGTGGGGACATTGTTGATTGTCATGTCATGTTCGGATGTACTTTGTCTTTGCTCCACAGTAAGTCTTTGCTGTCGTCCAGCATTCTGTTTTTGTTTACTTTGTAGCCAGTTCAGTTTTAGTTTGGTTCTGCATAGCCTTCCCTAAGCTTCAATGCCTTTTCTTAGAGACACTCACCTTTTGTTTATTTTTGGTTTAAGCATAAGACACCTTTTTACCTGCATTTACAAAGCAACTAGCTACCGGCTGCCACCTATTACAGTATTACACGGTTACTCTGCCGAGCTCTAAACAGCACCGACACTCAACAACAACAACACATAATCTGCAGACTATAATTACTGGTTTGCAAAAAACTTTTTTAACCCAGAAAGGTGAAAATAGATAATCTCCCACGGCACACCAGACTGTATCTCACGGCACACTAGTGGTGGTAAATACTGGTCTACATAATATGTCATGATGGCGCTTTGGTCCAAATTTTGCATGGATTTTCTTTTACAGACCGTCTTCAAGCCGTTCGTCTCTTCAGAATGCGCCATTTTGTAGGTGTCCAAGTCCAGATATGGCCCCCCTGGCCTTGAGTTTGACACCTGTGCCTTAAATTCAGTGTTTCCCACACATTCATTTATTTGTGGCGGCCCGCCACAAAATAATTACGTTCGCCACAAATAAAAAACTTTTTTTTTTTTTAAATGTATTTATTTATTTATTTATTTTTTGTCCTGTCCAGCTTCTCAGGCAAATCATATAGTTGATGTAGATGCCCATATAGGCTGTTCAGATTTACTTTACAAAAGAGAAGTGTAGGATACTTCTCTTGTTGCCTTATTTGTATTTGACCACTACTGTTTTCTGTTTATTTGTTACTGACTGTGGCAGGACACCTCTGCCTCTGTTTCACTTTATGTTGCTGGTAAATAATATGGTTGTAGTAGCAGGCTAAAGTTAAATAATTTAGTATGCACTAATTAAAGGGGCAGAGCTTTAAGAGACATTTTAGCTTTCATATTTTATAAGATATATTTTTTGTAAGAACCACAATTAATAAATATATTTCAGTGAATAACTTATTGTTCAAATCTGTATATAAATATGTACATAAAGTGTTGTAATTATATTGTAAAATGGATGGATGGACGTTTAAAAGAAAACTGTTATTATTAATTAGTAAGTACACATTTTTTGAGCCTTTTTAGAGAAAATCATATCATTGTAGTAAATTATGCAAATTACTCGATGATGTCATGGTGACCACGCCCATAGCCACGCCCCCACCGCCACAGGTATCTTGGCAGTTTATGGGAAACACTGAAATTGATGACAATTTCCCTGATATTCTGCGGTTGACAGCCGTCTCCGTTTTATTGGCCAACCATGTAACTCTGTCCGCGGTTACGTCAACCTGGAAATCATATGCCTTACTTCTTTTGTTGAGTTTAGCGGTTATTGATTAGGCTGACTAGAATTGTGTCAAATAATAAGTAGCAACTATGGCAGGCCTGGGCAATTTTTTTGACTCGGGGGCCAAATTTAGAGAAAACGTGTCTGGGGGCCGGTATATCAGAATTTTAGGAACACTAATACAAAACCTCACAATAATGTCTGATTGAAAGCTAAAAACGTTATGACAGACTGCCTGAAAAATGGCATTTAACATTTTTGTACTGAATGAGACACCCAGAATGTACATGAAAATAAAGAATGTGGGATTTACAATATTAACTATGAAGGATAAAACACTGAATATTGACAACATATGAACGTCACACCTCCTCTCCATCCACATATTTTACAATCAAGCGAAATGCAACAAAAATATAAACGAGAAGGGTAAAAGAAAAAACCCCACCTACAATCTGATATATCTGATACATCAATAAGCTTTAGAACTTTGTTGTAAAAATCTCCTTCCGCGTCTGTCCCTGACACCCGCATTTCAACTAATTAGATGACCACAGTAACTAATTAGATGTCCATAGTAACTCATTATATTACCATAATAACTAGTATATCATGCAGATTCCCAGCATTGAAATACTTTGTATAGTTGAAGACTTACAGTCCTTAGAAAAGATGAGTGCACATCATAATGGCAGCTACACTTTACATCTTAAACATCTAAACAAATTATTTGGGAGTGTCCGGCGGGCCAGATTGAAAAGCTTAACGGGCCACATGTGGCCCCCGGCCCTTAATTTGCCCAGGTCTGAACTATGGTGACACTCCAAACTTCAAATAGACGTACCGCATTTTTTGGACGATGAGGCGCACTTAAAATACTTTCATTTTCTCAAAACTCGACAGTGCGCCTTATAACCCGGAATAATTTTGGTTGTGCTTACCGACCTCGAAGCTATTTTATTTGCTACATGGTGAAATGATAAGTGTGACCAGTAGATGGCAGTCACACATAAGAGATACGTGTAGACTGCAATATGATGGCAGTCACACATAAGAGATACGTGTAGACTGCAATATGATGGCAGTCACACATAAGAGATACGTGTAAACTGCAATATGATGGCAGTCACACATAAGAGATACGTGTAGACTGCAATATGATGGCAGTCACACATAAGAGATACGTGTAGACTGCAATATGATGGCAGTCACACATAAGAGATACGTGTAGACTGCAATATGATGGCAGTCACACATAAGAGATACGCGTGGACTGCAATATGACTCAAGTAAACAACACCAACATTTTATATGTTGGTGAACATTACACACGGCACTCAAAAATCCATCAAAATGTTTTAGTCTGACTTTGGTAAGCTATGAAGCCACACCGCTTGATGGATTGTACTGTGCTTCAACATAGGAGTATTATTATGCTGTGTGTATAAGGTAAGACATATTATCTGGTGATTTGTTTCACAATATTATGCAAAACCAACTTTTCTTACTTTCTGGTACATGCTGATCTGTATTTGGGATCTGCATAAGTCCTGAAAATGTCCTTTGTAGTCTGTGCCGACACCGTAGTCGATAATCTTCTTCTTTTTCTCTATCTTCTTCTTATGCGACTGTGAATTGTTGTTGTTTGCGGATGACTCTGCCTTGCTGGTATCCGGCAAGGACAAGTCACAGGTGGAGAAAATCCTCAGTGCTGAGCTGTGTAGAACTTGCACCTGGCTCGCTGACAACAAGCTATCCATACACTTGGGTAAAACAGAATCCATCCTGTTTGGGTCCCACATCAACCTTAAGAAAGTCAATGACTTCACCATAAAAGTGGGTGACATTGTTATCACCAGGAAAGATGAGGTCACCTACCTAGGTTCCATTCTAGAGGCTAACCTTTCCTGTGATAAAATGGCAACCAAGGTAATCAAAAAGGTTAACCAACGAACGAGATTTCTCTACAGAATCTCCCCTCTGGTCAACAAAAGCACCTTGAGGATTCTGGCGGGAACTCTCGTTCAACCCTTTTTCGGTTACGCATGCACCTCCTGGTACCCTAGCACCTCCAAAACCCTCAAATCTAAACTCCAAACATCTCAGAACAAGCTAGTCAGGTTACTTCTAGACCTCCACCCCAGATCCCACCTCACTCCTACCCACTTCTCTAAAGTGGGCTGGCTCAGGGTGGAGGACAGAGTTAAACAACTTGCACTGAGCCTAGTCTATAAAATCCGCTACACCTCCCTGATACCGAAGTACATGTCAAACTACTTCCTTAACGTAAATGACCGCCATAACCACAACACCAGGGGGAGCTCCACTAACCACGTTAAACCCAGATTCTGAACTAACAAAGGTCTTAACTCATTCTCTTTCTATGCCACATCAATGTGGAATGCACTCCCAACAGGTATAAAAGAAAGGGCATCTCTATCCTCCCTCAAAACCGCAATAAAAGTTCACCTCCAGGCAGCTACAACCCTAAACTAACACCCTCCCCGGATTGTAAATAATCAAATGTAAACATTCAAATGCAGATACTTTTTGTTATGCCTTCTGATCTCTCTCTCTCTCTCTCTCTCTCTCGCTCTCTTTCTCTCTCTCTCTATGTCCACTACTTGCTGTCCATATCCTACCCCCCACCCCCTCCACACCCCTGATTGTAAATAATGTAAATAATTCAATGTGATTATCTTGTGTGATGACTGTATTATGATGATAGTATATATGATAGTATATATCTGTATCATGAATCAATTTAAGTGGACCCCGACTTAAACAAGTTGAAAAACGTATTCGGGTGTTACCATTTAGTGGTCAATTGTACGGAATATGTACTTCACTGTGCAACCTACTAATAAAAGTCTCAATCAAAAAATCAATCAATCAATGTGACATTCATCCTCCGCTGTTGCCATTTGTAATATAAAAGTAGTGTAAAGTTCTTACTTATATCTGTCAGTAAACTCGCCATGAAAGCGCTAAAACATACCGGTGTAGTGACTTTACATTATTCACCCAATGAACTTTAGTTATTAGAGAGTTCCGGTCACGGGACACATTTCGGGCGTTGTTGTTGCACTAGTGAGCCACGGATGAGGAGATG
>NC_084757.1:4366635-4386635 GCF_033978785.1 Entelurus aequoreus | reverse complement strand
CTGGGGTGAGTTTTTCCTTGCCCGTATGTGGGCTCTGTACCGAGGATGTCGTTGTGGCTTGTACAGCCCTTTGAGACACTTGTGATTTAGGGCTATATAAATAAACATTGATTGATTGATTGATTGATATGATCGACATACAAAACTTGAAGTTGTTCTCGAGATTTAAGCATTTAAAGTAAAATACAAATAAATAATTTATGACTTATTTTCCCGCGACCCCGAAAGGGACAAACGGTAGAAATTGGATGGATGGATGGATGTGTTCCTGGGATTAAAGGCCTCACCTTTTCTCCTCCAAACATATTGTGGCCAAACGGCTCCATTTTTGTTTCATCTGACATCACATGGACAGAGATAAGACCTTCTGGAGGAAAGTTCTGTGGTCAAGTCCATGTCAGAAAACCAACAAATTTAGCTGAACATGTAACCATGTCCCGCTCCCAGTCTGTGGAGCGCTCTCCCTGACCACCTGAGGGCACCACAGACTGTGGATGCTTTTAAAAAAGGCTTAAAAACCCTTCTTTTTTAAAAAAAAAAGGCTTTTTTTTTTAAAGATATATGCATACTAGTTTTAGCTATTAGGCTGTTCTAGTTTTTATTTATTTATTTTAATATATTTTTATTTTATTTAATACACTGTAGCACTTTGAGGTTATTTGCTCAATGTAAAGTTCTTTTTTTACAAATAAAATCTATTATTTAAAGTAAAAAATCATGTATGACTTATTTTTAACACTTTTGGATCCCTGAGATTTTAGTGGGGGGGTTTTCTGAAAACTGTCATGACTCAAAAAATAATAATCAATCAAAATCAGTGTTGTTTTAAATTATTGACCTCTTAAAGGCTCCCAATTACTTCACATCAAATATTCCACTTTGAAGTTTTTTTGTGGGGAAAATGTTGCATATTTACTGTGTTTGCCATTAAAAAAAGTGACAAAAACAGCATTAAACAAGAAAAAAAAAAATGGAAAAAAAATCATAAAAAACGTATACCGGTAATCGACATAAAAAATTTGAAGTTGACCAAAAGATTTAAGCATTTAAAGTAAAAAAAAATATTTAAAAAAAATCATGTATGACTTATTTTTAACACTTTTGGATCCCTGAGATTTTAGTGGGGGTTTTTTCTGAAAACTGTCATGACTGAAAAAATAATAATCAATCAAAATCAGTGTTGTTTTAAATTATTGACCTATTGAAGGCTCCAATTACGTCATATAAAATATTCCACTTTGAAGTTTTTTTGTGGGGAAAATGTTGCATATTTACTGTGTTTGCCATTAAAAAAAGTGCCAAAAACAGCATTAAACAAGAAAAAAAAAAAGGAAAAAAAATCATAAAAAAGCGTATACCGGTAATCGACATAAAAAATTTGAAGTTGACCAAAAGATTTAAGCATTTAAAGTAAAAAAAAATATTTTAAAAAATCATGTATGACTTATTTTTTTAACACTTTTGGATCCCTGAGATTTTAGTGGGGGGTTTTTTCTGAAAACTGTCATGACTCAAAAAATAATAATCAATCAAAATCAGTGTTGTTTTAAATTATTGACCTATTGAAGGCTCCAATTACGTCATATCAAATATTCTACATAAAAAAAACAATTTTTGGCATATTATGTGTTTTGGCCATTAAGAAATGGGGTTTCTTGAACAAAAAGGGCATTAAATATTAAAAAACTGATTAAAAGCGTTGAATTTTTTAAAATAAATGACATATTTTTACCTTTTTATGGGTCTTCAGGATCAAAACTTGAGAGGAGCCTTAACTGTTAAATAAATCTATATACCGTAATTTCCGGACTATAAGCCGCACCTGACTATAAGCCGCACCAGCTAAATTTAGGGGAAAATACAGATTGCTCCATATATAAGCCGCACCCGACTATAAGCCGCAGGGTTTTGATGTGTAATTACCGTAGTATATAGGGGTTCCTGCTACCACTGAGGGGATTGTCGGGACAGAGATGACTGTTTGGGAACGCAAAGCGTCCCATTTATTAACAATAAATCTTTCAATCATTCAATCAAACTTTCACATCTTTGACATGGCGAACAGCATTCGTGCAGAGTACAAATAATACAACGGTGCAAAGTAATACAAAGTGCTCGCCTGTACGTTATCAAAATAACCAGCCTACCGGTATATGAAAAGTCAGTCTTTAATCATTGTGTCATCGTCTTCCTCCTGCGTACTAAAACCACTGAAATCCTCTTCGTCGGTGTCGGAGAAGAACAGGCCGTAAATAAGCCGCACCCTTGTATAAGCCGCAGGGACCAGAACGAGGGGAAAAAGTAGCGGCTTATAGTCCGGAAATTACGGTACTGTATTGTAATGGTTTTAAAAATGAAATATATCAAAATGGCCCCCACATGCGTTCATTTTTCAAAGTGCGGCCTTTAGTGGCCAAAGTTTGGACACCCCTGGTCTATATTGAATGACATTTGGATTAAAAAAAAAGTAATTCCATTTGCTTTACTGGGCCACTGACCGAATGAGCAGCTTCTCCAGGGGCTTGTTGAGTACCACCACACACGTCTATGCACACTTTTGACCACGACTGTATCATTTTAGAAAATGAAGCTAAAATAAGTCATTAGAAAATGAAAGGATAAAAACAAGTAGTGCTCCTGCGTTGGTGTGAAGTGCATGTTTTACCTTCATCGGCAACTCGATGACCATGTTGACGATGCCGTCTCCACTGGCAGCGAAGTGAAAGCCCTCAGACAAGCGGATCCTTCAGTGGATCATCAACATCAATCAGTTTGGACCACGCAACAAACCCCCAAAACAACTCACTCTGAGAGCATGGACAGGATGTGGGCGACCGCTTGCATGGCCACAGCAGGACCCTGGCCGCTCTGCACCGCCCACACCCAGCGCCGGTGCAGGAAGTAGCGAGACAGCGAGGCCAGCGTGGACGAGGCGGTCCGGTTGGCCGCCACGTAGAGGGGTCCCGCGGTGCTGGAGGGCTGCACCGAGTTCTCCATGCTGAGAATGAAGGGGATCCTGAAGTCCAGCGGCAGCTTCTCGTACCTGCAGGACAAGAATATCTTTTTGTCTTTCACAAGCAATTCTTCTCAGGGGTGTCCAAAGTGTGGCCCGGGAGCCATTTGCAGGCCGTAGCTCATTCTTTAACGGCCCGTGGCACATTCTAAAAACACCATTACAAAAAAAAAAACAGAAAAGAGTGGAATAAAAGAGTTTACAGGTAAAATATAATGAGAAAAAGTTGCAATGTGGACTCTAATTACACCATTTGTTTTTCTTTAAAACCGTCACCGCTCACAAAATAATAATGAATCAAAACCAGTGTTGTTTTAACCTATTGAAGGCTCCAATCACATTTTTTTGTGGGAAAATGTTGCATATTTACTGTGTTTACCATTAAAAAAAGCGTTTCATAATAAAAAACAGCATTAAACAAACAAAAGAAAACATGAAAAAAAATCACAAAAAAGGTATAATCGACATATAAAACTTTAAGATTTAAGCGTGTACAAATAAATAATGTATGACTTATTTTCCCGCGACCCCGAAAGGGACAAGTGGTAGAAAATGGATGGATGCATGGATGACTTATTTTTAACACTTTTGGATCCCTGAGATTTTTAGTGTTTTTTTCTGAAAACTGTTATAGCTCACAAAATAATAATGAATCAAAATCAGTGTTGCTATAAATTATTGACCTATTGAAGGCTCCAATTACTTCACACCAAATATTCCACTTTTAAGTTTTTTTTGTGGGAAAATGTTGCATATTTACTGTGTTTGCCATTAAAAAAAGTGTTCTATAACAAAAAACAGCATTAAACAAACAAAAGAAAACATGAAAAAAATCATAAAAAAGGTATAATCGACATACAACACTTGAAGTTGATCTAGAGATTCAAGCATTTGATGTAAAAATTAAAAAAATAAAAATAAAATAATGTATGACTTATTTTTAACACTTTTGGATCCCTGAGATTTTTTGTGTTTTTTCCTGAAAACTTTCATGACTCACAAAATAAAAATGGATCAAAATGAATGTTGTTTTAAATTATTGACCTATTGAAGGCTCCAATTACTTCACATCAAATATTGCACTTTCCACAGCATTAAACAAACCATAGAAAACATGAAAAAAATCATAAAAAAGGTATAATCGACATACAAAACTTGAAGTTGGACTAGAGATTTACCGGTAAACATTTAAAGTAAAAAAAAATACAAATAAATAATATATGACTTATTTTCCCGTGACCCCGAAAGGGACAAGCGGTAGAAAATGGATGGATGCATGGATGACTTATTTTTAACACTTTTGGATCCCTGAGATTTTTAGTGTTTTTTTTCTGAAAACTGTTATGGCTCACAAAATAATGAATCAAAATCAGTGTTGCTATAAATTATTGACCTATCGAAGGCTCCAATTACTTCACATGAAATATTCCACTTTTAAGTGTTTTTTGTGGGAAAATGTTGCATATTTACTGTGTTTGCCATTAAAAAAAGTGTTCTATAACAAAAAAACAGCATTAAACAATCAAAAGAAAACATGAAAAAAATCATAAAAAGGTAGGACATACAACACTTGAAGTTGATCTAGAGATTTAAAGCATTAAATGTAAAAATTAAAAAAATAAAATAAAATAATGTATGACTTATTTTTAACACTTTTGGATCCCTGAGATTTTTTGTGTTTTTTTTCTGAAAACTTTCATGACTCACAAAATAAAAATGTATCAAAATGAATGTTGTTTTAAATTATTGACCTATTGAAGGCTCCAATTACTTCACACCAAATATTCCACTTTGAAGTTTTCTTTGTGGGAAAATGTTGCATATTTACTGTGTTTGCCATTAAAAAAAGTGTTCTATAACAAAAAACAGCATTAAACAAACAAAAGAAAACATGAAAAAAATCATAAAAAAGGTATAATCGACATACAAAACTTGAAGTTGATCTAGAGATTTAAGCATTTGATGTAAAAATTTAAAAAATAAAATAAAATAATGTATGACTTATTTTTAACACTTTTGGATCCCTGAGATTTTTTGTGGTTTTTTTCTGAAAACTTTCATGACACAAAATAAAAATGGATCAAAATGAATGTTGTTTTAAATTATTGACCTATTGAAGGCTCCAATTACTTCACACCAAATATTCCACTTTCCACAGCATTAAACAAACCATAGAAAACATGAAAAAAATCATAAAATAGGTATAATTGACATACAAAACTTGAAGTTGGTCTAGAGATTTAAGCATTTAAAGTAAAAAAAAAAAACTAATAAATAACGTATGACTTATTTTCCCGCGACCCCGAAAGGGACAAGCGGTAGAAAATGGATGGATGCATGGATGACTTATTTTTAACACTTTTGGATCCCTGAGATTTTTAGTGTTTTTTTCTGAAAACTGTCAGGGCTCACAAAATAATAATGAATCAAAATCAGTGTTGTTATAAATTATTGACCTATTAAAGGCTCCAATTACTTCACACCAAATATTCCACTTTTAAGTTTTTTTTGTGGGAAAATGTTGCATATTTACTGTGTTTGCCATTAAAAAAAAAAATCTATAACAAAAAACAGCATTAAACAAACAAAAGAAAACATGAAAAAAATCATAAAAAGGTATAATCGACATACAACACTTGAAGTTGATCTAGAGATTTAAGCATTTAATGTAAAAATTAAAAAAAATAAAATAAAAATAATGTATGACTTATTTTTAACACTTTTGGATCCCTGAGATTTTTTTGTGTTTTTTTCCTGAAAACTTTCATGAATCACAAAATAAAAATGGATCAAAATGAATGTTGTTTTAAATTATTGACCTATTGAAGGCTCCAATTACTTCACATCAAATATTCCACTTTCCACAGCATTAAACAAACAATAGAAAACATGAAAAAAATCATAAAAAAGGTATAATCGACATACAAAACTTGAAGTTGGTCTAGAGATTTAAGCATTTAAAGTAAAAAAAAAATACAAATAAATAATATATGACTTATTTTCCCGCGACCCCGAAAGGAACAAGCGGTAGAAAATGGATGGATGGATGGATGGATGACTTATATTTAACACTTTTCAATCCCTGAGATTTTTAGTGTTTTTTTTCTGAAAACTGTCAAAATCAGTGTTGTTATAAATTATTGACCTATTAAAGGCTCCGATTACTTCACATCAAATATTCCACTTTTAAGTGTTTTTTGTGGGAAAATGTTGCATATTTATTGTGTTTGCCATTAAAAAAAATGTTCTATAACAAAAAACAGCATTAAACAAACAAAAGAAAACATGAAAAAAACCAAAAAAAGGTATAATCGACATATAAAACTTGAGGTTGATCTAGAGATTTAAGCGTTTTAAGCGTTTAAAGTAAAAAAAAAAAACAAGTTAAATAATGTATGACTTATTTTGAACACTTTTGGATCCCTGAGATTTTTAGTGGTTTTTTTCTGAAAACTGTCACCGCTCACAAAATAATAATGAATCAAAATCAGTGTTGTTTTAAATTGTTGACCTATTGAAGGCTCCAATTACTTCACATCAAATATTCCACTTAGAAGTGTTTTTTGTGGGAAAATGTTGCATATTTACTGTGTTTGCCATTAAAAAAAATGTTCTATAACAAAAACAGCATTAAACAAACAAAAGAAAACATGAAAAAAATCATAAAAAAGGTATAATCGACAAACAAAACTTGAAGTTGATCTAGAGATTTAAGCGTTTAAAGTAAAAAAAAATTAAATTAAAATAATGTATGACCTATTTTTAACACTTTAAGATTCCTGAGATTTTTCGATTTTTTTCCTACAAACTACCGGTACCTAAGCATTTAAAGTAAAAAAGAATACAAATAAATAATTTATGTCTTATTTTCCCGCGACCCCGAAAGGGACAAGCAGTAGAAATTGGATGGATGGATGGATGGATGACTTATTTTTAACACTTTTCGATCCCTGAGATTTTTAGTGGGGGTTTTTTCTGAAAATTGTCAAAATCAGTGTTATAAATGATTGACCTATTAAAGGCTCCAATTACTTCACATCAAATATTCCACTTTTAAGTGTTTTTTGTGGGAAAATGTTGCATATTTACTGTGTTTGCCATTAAAAAAAATGTTCTATAACAAAAACAGCATTAAACAAACAAAAGAAAACATGAAAAAAATCATAAAAAAGGTATAATCGACAAACAAAACTTGAAGTTGATCTAGAGATTTAAGCGTTTAAAGCAAAAAAAAATTAAATTAAAATAATGTATGACCTATTTTGAACACTTTTAGATCCCTAAGATTTTTTGTGTTTTTTTTCTGAAAACGGTCAGGGCTCAAAAAATAATAATGAATCAAAATCAGTGTTGTTTTAAATTGTTGACCTATTGAAGGCTCCAATTACTTCACATCAAATATTCCACTTTGAAGTGTTTTTTGTGGGAAAATGTTGCATATTTACTGTGTTTGCCATTAAAAAAAAGTGTTCTGTAACAAAAAAACAGCATTAAACAAACAAAAGAAAACATGAAAAAAATCATAAAAAGGTATAATCGACATACAAAACTTGAAGTTGATCTAGAGATTTAAGCATGTAATGTAAAAAAATAAAATAAATAATGTATGACTTATTTTTAACACTTTAGGATTCCTGAGATTTTTTTATTTTTTTCCTACAAACTGTCATGGCTCAGAAAATAATGAATCAAAATCAGTGTTGTTGTAAATGATTGACCTATTGAAGGCTCCAATTACTTCACATCAAATATTCCACTTTGAAGTGTTTTTTGTGGGAAAATGTTGCACATTTATTGTGTTTGTCATAAAAAAAAGTGTTTTATAAAACAAAACAGCATTAAACAAACAATAGAAAACATGAAAAAAAATCATAAAAAAGGTATGATCGACATACAAAACTTGAAGTTGGTCTAGAGATTTAAGCATTTAAAGTAAAAAAAATACAAATAAATAATTTATGACTTATTTTCCCGTGACCCCGAAAGGGACAAGCGGTAGAAATTGGATGGATGGATGGATGGATGACTTATTTTTAACACTTTTCGATCCCTGAGATTTTTAGTGGGGTTTTTTTCTGAAAATTGTCATGGCTCACAAAATAATAATGAATCAAAATCAGTGTTGCTATAAATGATTGACCTATTGAAGGCTCCAATTACTTCACACCAAATATTCCACTTTGAAGTGTTTTTTGTGGGAAAATATTGCATATTTACTGTGTTTGCCATTAAAAAAAGTGTTCTATAACAAAAAAAACATTAAACAAACAAAAGAAAACATGAAAAAATCATTAAGAAAAAGGTATAATTGACATACAAAACGAAGTTGATCTAGAGATTTAAGCATTTAATGTAAAAAATAATAATAATAATAATTAAATGTATGATTTATTTTTAACACTTTTGAGATTTTTCTTTTTTTTTTCCTGAAAACTGTCATGACTCAAAAAATAATTAATCAAAATCAGTAATGTTATAAATTTTTGACCTATTTAAGGCTCCAATTACTTCACATCAAATATTCCACTTTGACTGTTTTTTTTTGTGGGAAAATGTTGCATATTTACTGTTTGCCATTGAAAAAAGTGTTCTATACAACAGCATTAAACAAACATCAATCAATCAATCAATGTTTATTTATATAGCCCTAAATCACAAGTGTCTCAAAGGGCTGTACAAAACATGAAAAAAATCATCAAAAAGGTATAATTGACATACAAAACTTGAAGTTGATCTAGAGATTTAAGCATTTAAAGTAAAAAAATAAATAAATAAAAATGTATGACTTATTTTGAACACTTTTGGATCCCTGAGATTTTGTTTTTTTCCCCCTGAAAACAGTCATTGCTCAAAAAATAATGAAACAAAATCAGTGTGGTTATAAATTATTGACCTATCGAAGGCTCCAATATTCCACTTTGACTTTTTTTTTGTGGGAAAATGTTGCATATTTACTGTGTTTGCCATTGAAAAAAGTGTTCTATAACAAAAAAACAGCATTAAACAAACACGAAAAAAATCATAAAAAAGGTATAATCGAGATATAAAACTTGAAGTTGATCTAGAGATTTAAGCGTTTAAAGTAAAAAAAAAAAATGTTTAAATTTAAAAAAATAATGTATGACTTATTTTGAACACTTTTGGATCCCTGAGATTTTTTGTTTTTTTTCCTGAAAACTGTCATGACTCAAAAAATAATGAATCAAAATCAGTAATGTTATAAATTATTGACCTATTAAAGGCTCCGATTACTTCACATCAAATATTCCACTTTGACTGTTTTTCGTTGTGGGAAAATGTTGCATATTTACTGTTTTTGCCATTGAAAAAAGTGTTCTATAACAAAAAACAGCATTAAACAAACATGAAAAAAATCATAAAAAAGGTATAATCGACATACAAAACTTGAAGTTGATCTAGAGATTTAAGCATTTAAAGTAAAAAGTAAATAAAAATAAAATAATGTATTTTTAACAATTTGGGTCCCAGAGATTTTTAGTGTTGTTTTTTTTGGGGAAAACTGTCATGGCTCAGAAAAAAATAAGCAATCAAAATCAGTGTTGTTATAAATTATTGACCTATTAAAGGCTCCAATTACTTCACATCAAATATTGCACTTTGAAGTTTTTTTGTGGGGAAAATGTTGCATATTTACTGTATTTGCCATTAAAAAAAGTGACAAAAACAGCATTAAACAAACAAAACAAAAAAAACGGGAAAAAAATCATAAAAAAAGGTATAATCGACACAAAAAATTTGAAGTTGATCTAAAGATTTAAGCATTTAAAGTAAAAAAAATATTTTAAAAAATCATGTATGACTTTTTTTTAACACTTTTGAGATTTTAGTGGGGGGGTTTTCTGAAAACTCTTATGGCTCAAAAAATAATAATCAATCAAAATCAGTGTTGTTATAAATTATTGACCTATTGAAGGCTCCAATTACGTCATATCAAATATTCCCATAAAAAAAAACATTTTTGGGGGGGATGTTGCATATTATGTGTTTTTGCCATTAAGAAATGGGTTTTCTTGAACAAAAAGGGCATAAAATATTAAAAAACTGATTAAAAGTGTTGAATTTTTTAAAATAAATGACTTATTTTTACCTTTTTATGGATCTCTCGAATCAAAACTTGAGAGGAGCTTTAACTGTTAAATAAATATATATACTGTATTGTAATGGTTTTAAAAATGAAATATATCAAAATGGCCCCCACATGCTTTCATTTTTCAAAGTGCGGCCCTTAGTGGCCAAAGTTTGGACACCCCTGGTCTATATTGAATGACATTTGGATAAAAAAAAGTAATTCCATTTGCTTTACTGGGCCACTGACCGAATGAGCAGCTTCTCCAGGGGCTTGTTGACTACCACCACACACGGGCGGTCTGACAGCGCCTGCTTGGGAGCGGAGAGCGAGGGCGACTTGGACGGCGATGGGTGCCCCGCGGCCTTCCTCTTGGTCTTGGGCGTGGCCTCTTTGTTTTGAACGCGATGCGGGAAGCGCAGCTTGAGGATCTGCTCTCTGAGCTCGTCCACAATCTGGCAGGAGACACAATACGGCAGCTTGCAGTACAATCCCTTAAATACAAAAGCAGTGAAGTTGTCACCTTGTGTAAATGGTAAATAAAAAGAGAATACAATGATTTGCAAATCCTTTTCAACTTCTATTCAATTGAATAAACTGCAAAGACAATATATTAAGCGTTGGAACTGAGAAACATGGACATTTTATAATCGATTAAGAATAGTTACAAATAAGAAATGCAATTAATCTAAAAATCTTTTTTTTTTTTATTGTTGACACCCCAAATAATTTGTCTGTAAAATTGTTATAAGTACACCTCTGCATAAAATGGTATACTTATTAATAGTAAAGAAAATTAAATAAATATAGAGATCAACTTATAACAAGTAACAACTTTATTAACATTGTTTTTTTAGAGTTTTAAAGTGCATTAATTAATGATTTGTCTAAAAAATGGTTATAAGTACGCCTCTGCATAAAATGGTATACTTATTTATAGTAAAGAAAATAAATGTGGCGATCAACTTATAACAAAGAACAACTTTATTAACTTTGTTTTTTTTGTTTTAAGTGCATTAATTTGCCACCCCTAATGATTTGTCTAAAAAAAATGGTTATAAGTCCACCTCTGCATAAAATGGTATACTTATTAATAGTAAAGAAAAGAAAAGAAATAGAGATCAACTTATAACAAGGAACAACTTTATTAACATTGTTTTTTTTAGAGTTTTAAAGTCCATTAATTTGCCACCCCTAATGATTTGTCTAGAAAAATTGTTATAAGTACACCCGTGCATAAAATGGTATACTTATTAATAGTAAAGAAAATTAAATAAATATAGAGATCAACTTGTAACAAGGAACAACTTTATTAACATTGTTTTTTTAGAGTTTTAAAGTGCATTAATTAATGATTTGTCTAAAAAATGGTTATAAGTACGCCTCTGCATAAAATGGTATACTTATTTATAGTAAAGAAAATAAAATAAATGTGGAGATCAACTTATAACAAAGAACAACTTTATTAACATTGTTTTTTGTTTTTTTTAAGTTTTCAAGTGCATTAATTTGCCATCCCTAATGGTTTGTCTAAAAAATGGTTATAAGTATGCCTCTGCATAAAATGGTATATTTATTTATAGTAAAGAAAATAAATGTGGAGATGAACTTATAACAAAGAACAACTTTATTAACTTAGTTTTTTTTGTTTTAAGTGCATTAATTTGCCACCCCTAATGATTTGTCTAAAAAAATGGTTATAAGTCCACCTCTGCATAAAATGGTATACTTATTAATAGTAAAGAAAAGAAAAGAAATAGAGATCAACTTATAACAAGGAACAACTTTATTAACATTGTTTTTTTTAGAGTTGTAAAGTGCATTAATTTGCCACCCCTAATGATTTGTCTAGAAAAATTGTTATAAGTACACCTCTGCATAAAATGGTATACTTATTAATAGTAAAGAAAAGAAAAGAAATATAGAGATCACCTTATAACAAGGAACAACTTTATTAACATTGTTTTTTTAGAGTTTTAAAGTGCATTAATTAATGATTTGTCTAAAAAATGGTTATAAGTACGCCTCTGCATAAAATGGTATACTTATTTATAGTAAAGAAAAGAAAAGAAATGTGGAGATTGACTTATAACAAAGAACAACTTTATTAACATTGTTTTTTTGGGGGTTTTTTTGTTTTAAAGTGCATTAATTTGCCACCCCTAATGATTTGTCTAAAAAATGGTTATAAGTCCACCTCTGCATAAAATGGTATACTTATTAATAGTAAAGAAAAGAAAAGAAATAGAGATCAACTTATAACAAGGAACAACTTTATTAACATTGTTTTTTTTATAGTTTTAAAGTCCATTAATTTGCCACCCCTAATGATTTGTCTAGAAAAATGGTTATAAGTACACCTCTGCATAAAATGGTAGACTTATTAATAGTAAAGAAAATTAAATAAATATAGAGATCAACTTATAACAAGGAACAACTTTATTAACATTGTTTTTTTAGAGTTTTAAAGTGCATTAATTAATGATTTGTCTAAAAAATGGTTATAAGTACACCTCTGCATAAAATGGTATACTTATTTATAGTAAAGAAAATAAATGTGGAGATCAACTTATAACAAAGAACAACTTTATTAACATTGTTTTTTTGTTTTTTGTTTGTTTTAAAGTGCATTAATTTGCCACCCCTAATGATTTGTCTAAAAAATGGTTATAAGTCCACCTCTGCATAAAATGGTATACTTATTAATAGTAAAGAAAATAAATAGAGATCAACTTATAACAAGGAACAACTTTATTAACATTGTTTTTTTTATAGTTTTAAAGTCCATTAATTTGCCACCCCTAATGATTTGTCTAGAAAAATGGTTATAAGTACACCTCTGCATAAAATGGTAGACTTATTAATAGTAAAGAAAATTAAATAAATATAGAGATCAACTTATAACAAGGAACAACTTTATTAACATTGTTTTTTTAGAGTTTTAAAGTGCATTAATTAATGATTTGTCTAAAAAATGGTTATAAGTACACCTCTGCATAAAATGGTATACTTATTTATAGTAAAGAAAATAAATGTGGAGATCAACTTATAACAAAGAACAACTTTATTAACATTGTTTTTTGTTTGTTTTAAAGTGCATTAATTTGCCACCCCTAATGGTTTGTCTAAAAAATGGTTATAAGTCCACCTCTGCATAAAATGGTATACTTATTAATAGTAAAGAAAAGAAAAGAAATAGAGATCAACTTATAACAAGGAACAACTTTATTAACATTGTTTTTTTAGAGTTTTAAAGTCCATTAATTTGCCACCCCTAATGATTTGTCTAGAAAAATTGTTATAAGTACACCTCTGCATAAAATGGTAGACTTATTAATAGTAAAGAAAATTAAATAAATATAGAGATCAACTTATAACAAGGAACAACTTTATTAACATTGTTTTTTTAGAGTTTTAAAGTGCATTAATTAATGATTTGTCTAAAAAATGGTTATAAGTACGCCTCTGCATAAAATGGTATACTTATTAATAGTAAAGAAAATTAAATAAATATAGAGATCAACTTATAACAAGGAACAACTTTATTAACATTGTTTTTTTAGAGTTTTAAAGTGCATTAATTAATGATTTGTCTAAAAAATGGTTATAAGTACGCCTCTGCATAAAATGGTATACTTATTTATAGTAAAGAAAATAAAATAAATGTGGAAATCAACTTATAACAAATAACAACTTTATTAACATTGTTTTTTTGTTTTTTTTTGTTTTAAAGTGCATTAATTTGCCACCCCTAATGATTTGTCTAAAAAATGGTTATAAGTCCACCTCTGCATAAAATGGTATACTTATTAATAGTAAAGAAAAGAAAAGAAATAGAGATCAACTTATAACAAGGAACAACTTTATTAACATTGTTTTATTTAGAGTTTTAAAGTCCATTAATTTGCCACCCCTAATGATTTGTCTAGAAAAATTGTTATAAGTACACCTCTGCATAAAATGGTAGACTTATTAATAGTAAAGAAAATTAAATAAATATAGAGATCAACTTATAACAAGGAACAACTTTATTAACATTGTTTTTTTTAGAGTTTTAAAGTGCATTAATTAATGATTTGTCTAAAAAATGGTTATAAGTACGCCTCTGCATAAAATGGTATACTTATTTATAGTAAAGAAAATAAAATAAATGTGGAAATCAACTTATAACAAAGAACAACTTTATTAACATAGTTTTTTTGCTTTGTTTTTTGTTTTAAAGTGCATTAATTTGCCACCCCTAATGATTTGTCTAAAAAATGGTTATAAGTACGCCTCTGCATAAAATGGTATACTTATTTATAGTAAAGAAAATAAATGTGGAGATCAACTTATAACAAAGAACAACTTTATTAACAATGTTTTTTTTTGTTTTAAAGTGCATTAATTTGCCACCCCTAATGATTTGTCTAAAAAATGGTTATAAGTACGCCTCTGCATAAAATGGTATACTTATTTATAGTAAAGAAAATAAAATAAATGTGGAAATCAACTTATAACAAAGAACAACTTTATTAACATTGTTTTTTTGTTTTTTGTTTGTTTTAAAGTGCATTAATTTGCCACCCCTAATGATTTGTCTAAAAAATGGTTATAAGTCCACCTCTGCATAAAATGGTATACTTATTAATAGTAAAGAAAAGAAAAGAAATAGAGATCAACTTATAACAACGAACAACTTTATTAACATTGTTTTTTTTAGAGTTTTAAAGTCCATTAATTTGCCACCCCGAATGATTTGTCTAGAAAAATTGTTATAAGTACACCTCTGCATAAAATGGTATACTTATTAATTGTAAAGAAAATTAAATAAATATAGAAATCAACTTATAACAAGGAACAACTTTATTAACATTGTTTTTTTAGAGTTTTAACGTGTATTAATTAATGATTTGTCTAAAAAATGGTTATAAGTACGCCTCTGCATAAAATGGTATACTTATTTATAGTAAAGAAAATAAAATAAATGTGGAAATCAACTTATAACAAAGAACAACTTTATTAACATAGTTTTTTTGCTTTGTTTTTTGTTTTAAAGTGCATTAATTTGCCACCCCTAATGATTTGTCTAAAAAATGGTTATAAGTACGCCTCTGCATAAAATGGTATACTTATTTATAGTAAAGAAAATAAATGTGGAGATCAACTTATAACAAAGAACAACTTTATTAACAATGTTTTTTTTTGTTTTAAAGTGCATTAATTTGCCACCCCTAATGATTTGTCTAAAAAATGGTTATAAGTACGCCTCTGCATAAAATGGTATACTTATTTATAGTAAAGAAAATAAAATAAATGTGGAAATCAACTTATAACAAAGAACAACTTTATTAACATTGTTTTTTTGTTTTTTGTTTGTTTTAAAGTGCATTAATTTGCCACCCCTAATGATTTGTCTAAAAAATGGTTATAAGTCCACCTCTGCATAAAATGGTATACTTATTAATAGTAAAGAAAAGAAAAGAAATAGAGATCAACTTATAACAACGAACAACTTTATTAACATTGTTTTTTTAGAGTTTTAAAGTGCATTAATTTGCCACCCCTAATGATTTGTCTAAAAAATGGTTATAAGTCCACCTCTGCATAAAATGGTATACTTATTAATAGTAAAGAAAAGAAATACAGTTTAACTTATAACAAGGAACAACTTTATTAACATTGTTTTTTTAGAGTTTTAAAGTGCATTAATTAATGATTTGTCTAAAAAATGGTTATAAGTACGCCTCTGCATAAAATGGTATACTTATTTATAGTAAAGAAAATAAAATAAATGTGGAGATTAACTTACAACAAAGAACAACTTTATTAACATTGTTTTTTTGTTTTTTGTTTGTTTTAAAGTCCATTAATTTGCCACCCCTAATGATTTGTCTAGAAAAATTGTTATAAGTACACCTCTGCATAAAATGGTATACTTATTAATAGTAAAGAAAATTAAATAAATATAGCGATCAACTTATAACAAGGAACAACTTTATTAACATTGTTTTTTTAGAGCTTTAAAGTGCATTAATTAATGATTTGTCTAAAAAATGGTTATAAGTACGCCTCTGCATAAAATGGTATACTTATTTATAGTAAAGAAAATAAAATAAATGTGGAAATCAACTTATAACAAAGAACAACTTTATTAACATTGTTTTTTTTTTTTTTTGTTTTGTTTTAAAGTGCATTAATTTGCCACCCCTAATGATTTGTCTAAAAAATGGTTATAAGTCCACCTCTGCATAAAATGTTATACTTATTAATAGTAAAGAAAAGAAAAGAAATAGAGATCAACTTATAACAAGGAACCACTTTATTAACATTGTTTTTTTAGAGTTTTAAAGTCCATTAATTTGCCACCCCTAATGATTTGTCTAGAAAAATGGTTATAAGTACACCTCTGCATAAAATGGTATACTTATTAATAGTAAAGAAAATTAAATAAATATAGAGATCAACTTATAACAAGGAACAACTTTATTAACATTGTTTTTTCAGAGTTTTAAAGTGCATTAATTAATGATTTGTCTAAAAAATGGTTATAAGTACGCCTCTGCATAAAATGGTATACTTATTAATAGTAAAGAAAATTAAATAAATATAGAGATCAACTTATAACAAGGAACAACTTTATTAACATTGTTTTTTTAGAGTTTTAAAGTGCATTAATTAATGATTTGTCTAAAAAATGGTTATAAGTACGCCTCTGCATAAAATGGTATACTTATTTATAGTAAAGAAAATAAAATAAATGTGGAAATCAACTTATAACAAAGAACAACTTTATTAACATTGTTTTTTTGTTTGTTTTTTGTTTTAAAGTGCATTAATTTGCCACCCCTAATGATTTGTCTAAAAAATGGTTATAAGTCCACCTCTGCATAAAATGGTATACTTATTAATAGTAAAGAAAAGAAAAGAAATAGAGATCAACTTATAACAAGGAACAACTTTATTAACATTGTTTTTTTAGAGTTTTAAAGTCCATTAATTTGCCACCCCTAATGATTTGTCTAGAAAAATTGTTATAAGCACACCTGTGCATAAATTGGTAGACTTATTAATAGTAAAGAAAAGAAAATAAATATATAAATCAGCTAATAACAAAAAACATTTTTGTTAACATTGTTTTTTTTTAAAGTGCATTCATTTGCCTGAAATTAAAGGAAAATATTTTTCACACTACAAACATGTTTTCACCTTAGATAAATAGAATATAGTTAAATAAACTCAATAAATAATAATAAATCAAAACTGATCAGAAACATTAACACAAACACTTAACCTACCAAACAAAAGTGAATATAACAATTTGTATCGCACCGCACCGGGTATATAAATACATGTAAACAAGGAAGTAGATGTTTATATACTACATTACCCAGAAGGCTTAGCACTGTAGATAGAAACCGGGAGTAGGTCTTAGCTACGCGGGATGATGACAATTGTGGCCTTTAAGCAATAGAGTTAATATATTGTTAAACACGTTGTTGCCCGTTTCATCTACACTACACAATAAACAAACATACGTTATTATTAGACAGTAGAAGTGTGTGTTTGAGCGCCGCTAAGAAACATATCCAATTAGCGACAATGGCGCTAATTGGCCAAAATGAGTGGGACAGTTACAAGCTTTTTGTTGCGATAATTAATAATTACGGAGATTGGTTGAATTTGAGTGAATTGGCATGGATGCCCGGTCATGAAATCCGGGAGAGACTGATCAATAGATTTGATATGGTGGCGACCCCTGTACCTTGTTCCGAACATGTGCCGGTGTCCCGATAGGGAAGCCCAGTCTCAGCACCATGCAGGGCGTCTTGGAGATGAGCCGGACCAGATAGAAGGAGGTGGGGGGCTGCTCAGGTGAACTGTGGACACAAAACAAGGACTTTGAATGTGGCGGAGGGAAAACAACAACTTTTTATTCCTCTAATTAGACACTTGGAAAACATTGTACTTTTACAGACCACGTCATTAAGTTCTCTTGCACAATATGATAACATCAAATACAAGAGCGCTGACAAAGATACTGCCAGTGTATGTATACAGTAATATATATATATATATATATACACACATACATGCGTGTGTGTGTGTGTGTGTGTGTGTGTATATATATATATATATATATATATATATATATATATATATATATATATATATATATATATATATATATATATATATATATATATATATATATATATATGCAAAATACGATAAGGGTATCGCAACTGGCTCACCTTTACAGGTACTCGCCCCTGCACCATCTGTGAGCCTGTGGCCTCGCTCTCTTCATCTCTCCTTCCATCAAGGCACCGGCGGGACTCTGCATGGCAGGGACGTCCTCCTCCCTGAGCCAAAACTAAGCTTGACCGCATACCTCAACTGGACATGAGTTGGTTGGCATCAGCAGATTCTCAAATGGGCACCCCCCGTCATCAACGTTTCGTCGAATTAAGCCCATGACGCTTCGGAGGGGCTCGACGGCAGATCCAGCGTCCTGGATCTACCCCCGCTGAATGCCACCCAACTCTATGTCCCTAGTCCTTCAGTAGGTCGGCTCTGCCATCGCACCTTTCTTTGTAACCAAATCCAGCGCGATGCTTCCTCTGCCCTTTTAGTGATGTTGGCTACCAGCCGCTTCCTAGCCAGCCCCTCGATCCCTAGCAGTCCGAGTGCTCTCCAGAGCGACCGCCCCGCAAAGCCTCTACAGCCCACCTCCACCGGTAGGTTCCAGGCCTTCCATCCATTGTGCTGGCTCTCGAGGATGAGGGTTTGGTACTTCTTGAGCTTGCGTTCGTACGCCTCCTCCATCCTCTCTTCCCAAGGTACTGTCAGCTCGATAAGCACCACCTGTTTGGTTCCTCTAGACCACAGAACAATATCAGGTCTCAGGGTAGTGTGGGCTATCTCCTCTGGGAATTTGAGCTGCTTCTTCAGGTCGGCCCGCATCTCCCAGTCGTTTGCTGTGGCCAGAACTCCTTTGTTCCTCCCTCCTGCTGCTGCGCTTTCACCTGCCCTGACGAAGTGGATGAAGCGTGGCCCATTAGAGAGCTGCCTTGTCCTCTTCCTGGCCTGCTCAACACCTTCTGCCAGCTGAGCAAGGATCTGGTCATGACGCCACCGGAACTTGCCATCTGCTAAGCTTGAGTGACAAGAGGAGAGGACATGCTCCAGGTTAGCTATCTTCCCGCAGAGTGTGCAGCTGGGGCTCTCTACCATTCCCCAAGTATGGAGGTTTGATGGGGTGGGCAGGACATCATATGTAGAACACAGCAGGAACCTGATCCGGTGGCCTTCCATGCTCCAGATGTCCTGCCAGGTTAGAGATCTGTCTTTTACACTCTCCCATCTAGTCCAGCTGCCCTGTTTTTTCATGGCTACTGCCTTGACATACCGGCTTTCCTCCTCAGCCTTTCGGACCTCCCTCTGCACCAAGCCTCGCCGCTCCTTTGGGTCAGCTTTGTTCCATCTTGTTCTAGATGAGCAACCCAGACCAAGTCTTCCCTGGGCTACTGATCCCACAATGTCCGCGTGATGCAGTCGATCCTCCGCCTCCCTCAGTGCTATGCTGGCTAACCACTTTCTGCCTGACCTGACGACAATGCCTGCCTGCCGTACTCGCTTGTCTTTGCTGTCTCGTAGCATCATGGCCTGGCGTGTTTTTGTCACCTTGTACTCCTCCACCACTGATGTTATTGGCAGCTGTAGCTTGCTTCCTGTGCTGTACAGTCCAATGGAACAGAAGCTTCTTGGGACACCCAGCCATCTCCTCAAGTAAGTGTTCAACTTTTTCTCCAGACTCTCAACTGTGGATACAGGTACCTCATAAACCAGGAGTGGCCAGAGCAGACGGGGGAGAACCCCATGTTGGTAACCCCAGGCCTTATACTTGCCCGGGAGGCC
>NC_084757.1:4189135-4361635 GCF_033978785.1 Entelurus aequoreus | reverse complement strand
GAAGAGCTGGTCAACCCAACACATGCAAGGCGCTAACCAGCAGCCATCAGAGGCAAAGGGTGAAGTGTCTTGCCCAAGGACACAACAGACGTGACTAGGAAGGTAGAAGGTGGGAATTGAACCCCAGTAACCAGCAACCCTCTGATTGCTGGCACGGCCACTCTATCAAAGACAGAAGAGGGGTGGGGTCTCACCTGTAAATAAGTTTGACGTAAGAGTATCCCTCCACCAGCACAAAGCTGCTCCAGTCCCTCAACAGAGACGTGAGCGCCGAGTGGGAGATGCGACACTGGATGGTGCTGTAGCGGCCGTTGTTTCCAGCTGTGTGCAGGTGTTTGGGCACCGGCCTGCTCGGACACAACATCATACGCGTCAATGTTTTGACGCCACAGAGCGGGTCGTGAGTGACGCGGTGGCCGCCTCACAGGTCGTGCTCCAGGACGATGGCGATGCGATGCATGTGCAGCCACCTCTGCCAGAAGTTGGCATCCATGGAGAGGATGGGCTTCCAGTAGGAGGCGAACTGGGACTGGGAGGAGTCCTTGGAGCCGCTGTGCTGCAGAGACAGAACCTGGCCAAGACAAATGTCACATGACGAAGGGCTGAGGTCAACGTTTAGGTTGCAGAAGTTAGAACGTGTATTCTGTTCAGGGTTACTCAGAGGACTGTTCACATTTGTTTCCCAGGAGCCGGGAATCCATATATCGGTGCCAATTTTTGTTACTTTAGTGCACATCTGGGCAAACTAAGGCCCGGGGGCCACATAAGGCCCGTTAAGCTTTTCAATCTGGCCCGCCGGACATTCCCAAATAATTTTTTTTATCTCTTTAAGATGTAAAGTGTAGCTGCCATTATGATGTGCAGTTATGTTTTCTAATGACCGGAAGTCTTCAACTATACAAAGTATTTAAATCAGGGGTGTCCAAAGTGCGGCCATTTGTGGCCCGCAGGTCATTTTTTAACGGCCCCACGGCACATTTGAAAAATACGATTGAAAACAATTAAAAACATGATAAGTGGTATAAAAGAGCAAACAGGTGAAATGTAAGAAGAAAATGTCGCAATGTATACTCTAATAACACAAAGCTGCCATGCAGGCTGTTTCTTTCTTTAAAAAATAATAATCCATCCATCCATCCATTTTCTACCGCTTATTCCCTTCGGGGTCGCAGGGAAAAATAATAATGAATCAAAAACAATGTCATTATGAATTATTGACCTATTCAAGGCTCCAATTACGTCACATCTGAGATATTTTGGGGGAAAATGTTGCATATTTTGTGTTTGCCATATAAAAAAACTGAGCTGTTTTTTATAAAGAAGGGCCTAAAACGAACAAACGAAAAACATAGACAACAACAAAACGTATAATTGACGAATAGATCTGAAGTTGATCTCGAGATTATTGTGTTAAAAGTAAACAGTAAAAAAAAAATATATAATTTATTTTTTAACACTATAATTATTTGGATCCACAATAATTGTAGTGTGATTTGTTTTTAAGTGTCATTGCTCAAAAAATAATAATGAATTAAAATCAATGGTGTTATGAGTTATTGAACTTTTTAAGGCTCCAATTATTATATAACATCAAATATTCCACTTAAAAATTTTATTGTGTGAAAATATTGCATATTTTGTATTTTTTCCATAAAAAAACAGGGTTTTCTTTGACAACAAGAGCATACAAATTAAATCTTTAAAACCGTTATATTGACAGACAGACCTAATGTTGATCTAGAGATTTAAAACTTGAATAATAATAAAAATAATAATACTGAATAATGACACATTTTTAATATTTTTTTTGACCAAAACCCTTTGGGGTCCCCGGGATCAAGCCTGAGTGGAGGCCTAAATGTAAATTTTTTATACATATATTGTAGGGATGTCCGATAATGGCTTTTTGCCGATATTGTCCAACTCTTTAATTACAGATACCGATATCAACCGATACCGATATCAACCGATATATACAGTCGTGGAATCAACACATTATTATGCCTAATTTGGACAACCATGTATGGTGAAGATAAGGTACTTTTTAAAAAAATGAATCAAATAAAATAAGATAAATACATTAAAAACATTTTCTTGAATAAAAAAGAAAGTAAAACAATATAAAAACAGTTACATAGAAACTAGTAATGAATGAAAATTAGTCAAATTAACTGTTAAAGGTTAGTACTATTAGTGGAGCAGCAGCACGCACAATCATGTGTGCTTACGGACTGTATCCCTTGCAGACTGTATTGATATATATTGATATATAATGTAGGAAGCAGAATATTAATAACAGAAAGAAACAACCCTTTTGTGTGAATGAGTGTAAATGGGGGAGGGAGGTTTTTTGGCTTGGTGCACTAATTGTAAGTGTATCTTGTGTTTTTTATGTTGATTTAATAAAAAAAAACAATTAAAAAAACAAACAAAAAAACGATACTGATAATAAAAAAAACGATACCGATAAATTCTGATATTACATTTTAACGCATATATCGGCCGATAATATCGGCAGGCCGATATTATCGGACATCTCTAATTATTATTAGTATTATTATTGCAACCCTGTGGGAAACACTGATCACCTGTCAATCACAATCACACCTGAAATCATCGAGCGGGGCGTCTAATGAGAGTTCACGGTGACGACTGACCAACGTGGAGTGTTTACGTTACCGGAGTCGTCGAGCCAGGCGGGATGTAGAAGAGAGGAACTCCATTTTTGGTGCTCTCCGGAATGGTGTAGTTCTCAGGTATGGAGTTGAAGGACTGCAGGTGCACCAACATCTGATCCGTTTGGTTGATGCTGAGGGGAACAAACACAACGTTATCCCGCGGCTTCGTCTCTGGCGTTGGACGCCGCCGTACCTCTGCAGCGTGTTCCAGAAGCGGCGGATGACGGAGGTGCGGTACGGACTGGTGATGGGCTTCCTCTGCGTGCAGCTGATGTCGTGCAGGATGTCGTAGCTGCCCTCCATGGTGACCTCCACGCGGGTGGTGCGCTTGCCGGGGTCCAGCGGCCAGGAGGCGGCCGCCAAGTACTCGATGTGCATGTTGTGTTTCCACAGCAGCACCAGCTTCACCTCCAGCTGGGCGCCGCCTGAAATAAAGCGAACATGTAAAGAATTTGACCTTTTTTGGGGTTTTTTTTCCGCTCATACCTTTCGTGAGGCTGATCTCCCGGATGGTGTAGCCCTCCCTCAGCCGCACCGACACCACGCTGATCAAATGAGCGTGGACTTCCTTCTCCGTGTGCTTCTTCCTCCTCATGACCAGCGCCGGGTTTCCGCTGGCGGACACCAGGTGCTCGTTGAACAGCTTGTGCTGGGAAACTACAAAACGTCTCCTTTTATGTTAGATCCATTATGGACTGGACTCTCACTATTATGTTAGATCCACTATGGACTGGACTCTCACTATTATGTTAGATCCACTATGGACTGGACTCTCTCACTATTATGTTAGATCCACTATGGACTGGACCGTCACTATTATGTTAGATCCACTATGGACTGGACTCTCACTATTATGTTAGATCCACTATGGACTGGACTCTCACTATTATGTTAGATCCACTATGGACTGGACTCTCACACTATTATGTTAGATCCACTATGGACTGGACTCTCACTATTATGTTAGATCCACTATTGACTGGACTCTCACACTATTATGTTAGATCCACTATGGACTGGACTTTCACTATTATGTTAGATCCACTATGGACTGGACTCTCACTATTATGTTAGATCCACTATGGACTGGACTCTCACTATTATGTTAGATCCACTATGGACTGGACTCTCACTATTATGTTAGATCCACTATGGACTGGACTCTCACTATTATGTTAGATCCACTATGGACTGGACTCTCACTATTATGTTAGATCCACTATGGACTGGACTCTCACACTATTATGTTAGATCCACTATGGACTGGACTCTCACACTATTATGTTAGATCCACTATGGACTGGACTCTCACACTATTATGTTAGATCCACTATGGACTGGACTCTCACACTATTATGTTAGATCCACTATGGACTGGACTCTCACACTATTATGTTAGATCCACTATGGACTGGACTCTCACACTATTATGTTAGATCCACTATGGACTGGACTCTCACTATTATGTTAGATCCACTATGGACTGGACTCTCTCACTATTATGTTAGATCCACTATGGACTGGAGTCTCACTATTATGTTAGATCCACTATGGACTGGACTCTCACTATTATGTTAGATCCACTATTGACTGGACTCTCACACTATTATGTTAGATCCACTATGGACTGGACTTTCACTATTATGTTAGATCCACTATGGACTGGACTCTCACTATTATGTTAGATCCACTATGGACTGGACTCTCACTATTATGTTAGATCCACTATGGACTGGACTCTCACTATTATGTTAGATCCACTATGGACTGGACTTTCACTATTATGTTAGATCCACTATGGACTGGACTCTCACTATTATGTTAGATCCACTATGGACTGGACTCTCACTATTATGTTAGATCCACTATGGACTGGACTCTCACACTATTATGTTAGATCCACTATGGACTGGACTCTCACACTATTATGTTAGATCCACTATGGACTGGACTCTCACACTATTATGTTAGATCCACTATGGACTGGACTCTCACACTATTATGTTAGATCCACTATGGACTGGACTCTCACACTATTATGTTAGATCCACTATGGACTGGACTCTCACACTATTATGTTAGATCCACTATGGACTGGACTCTCACTATTATGTTAGATCCACTATGGACTGGACTCTCACTATTATGTTAGATCCACTATGGACTGGACTCTCACTATTATGTTAGATCCACTATGGACTGGACTCTCACTATTATGTTAGATCCACTATGGACTGGACTCTCACAATATTATGTTAGATCCACTATGGACTGGACTCTCACTATTATGTTAGATCCACTATGGACTGGACTCTCACACTATTATGTTAGATCCACTATGGATTGGACTCTCACTATTATGTTAGATCCACTATGGACTGGACTCTCACACTATTATGTTAGATCCACTATGGACTGGACTCTCACTATTATGTTAGATCCACTATGGACTGGACTCTCACAATATTATGTTAGATCCACTATGGACTGGACTCTCACTATTATGTTAGATCCACTATGGACTGGACTCTCACACTATTATGTTAGATCCACTATGGACTGGACTCTCACTATTATGTTAGATCCACTATGGACTGGACTCTCACACTATTATGTTAGATCCACTATGGACTGGACTCTCACACTATTATGTTAGATCCACTATGGACTGGACTCTCACACTATTATGTTAGATCCACTATGGACTGGACTCTCACACTATTATGTTAGATCCACTATGGACTGGACTCTCACACTATTATGTTAGATCCACTATGGACTGGACTCTCACACTATTATGTTAGATCCACTATGGACTGGACTCTCACACTATTATGTTAGATCCACTATGGACTGGACTCTCACTATTATGTTAGATCCACTATGGACTGGACTCTCACACTATTATGTTAGATCCACTATGGACTGGACTCTCACACTATTATGTTAGATCCACTATGGACTGGACTCTCACACTATTATGTTAGATCCACTATGGACTGGACTCTCACACTATTATGTTAGATCCACTATGGACTGGACTCTCACACTATTATGTTAGATCCACTATGGACTGGACTCTCACACTATTATGTTAGATCCACTATGGACTGGACTCTCACACTATTATGTTAGATCCACTATGGACTGGACTCTCACACTATTATGTTAGATCCACTATGGACTGGACTCTCACACTATTATGTTAGATCCACTATGGACTGGACTCTCACACTATTATGTTAGATCCACTAGATGGCCTGTGCTGTGGTCTCACCGCAGAAGGACTCGGAGTTCATGGACTCGGGGGTCTTGAGGAAGGAGTAGGTCAGGAAGGCCTTGTGGTAGGCGTTCATCTCCTGGCAGTCCCGGCCCGGTTGAGGACAGCTGGGGAGGTAGGAGCCAAAGGTGGCCAGCGAGATGAACTTCATGAGCTCCACGTTGGGGATGTAGCCAAAGCTGCAGTCGTAGGAGTAGGCCCCGCCCACCTGGAGAGAAGAAAGATCGTTGCAGCAAATAGTGTGAACCAAGGGTGCCCGTTAGGTGGATGGTGGAGGGTGTGTCAGTCCATCGCCAGCCAGGCATTAAAAAATAGAGCTAAAAATGATGGATCATCAATCTTCACCAAGACGTGACTTTGGTCACTTGATTGACATTCACGGCACCCGAGGGTCTTGTGAGATGACGCCGGCTGCTGCCACATCATTATTACCGTAAGTTGAATTGGTTAAAGAACTTGAAAACTTCCTGGTTTTCCCGTAATTCCTCAATACCATTTTCAATGAAAAAACTGTTACTACCGGTACTTCAACGTTTCTTAAAGGCCTACTGAAATGAAATGTTCTTATTTAAACGGGGATAGCAGATCCATTCTATGTGTCATACTTGATCATTTCGCGATATTGCCATATTTTTGCTGAAAGGATTTAGTAGAGAACATCGACTTGCCAGTACCGGAAGTGGCGTGACGTCACCGGAGGAAGGACTCCTCACATTTCCCCGTTGTTTACACCAGCAGCGAGAGCGATTCGGACCGAGAAAGCGACGATTACCCCATTAATTTGAGCGAGGATGAAAGATTTGTGGATGAGGAACGTTAGAGTGAAGGACTAGAGAGGCAGTGCAGGACGTATCTTTTTTCGCTCTGACCGTAACTTAGGTACAAGCTGGCTCATTGGATTCCACACTCTCTCCTTTTTCTATTGTGGATCACGGATTTGTATTTGAAACCACCTGGGATACTATATCCTCTTGAAAATGAGAGTCGAGCACGCGAAATGGATATTCACAGTGACTTTTATCTCCACGACAATTAGGGATGTCCGATAATATCAGCCTGCCGATATTATCGGCCGATAAATGCGTTAAAATGTAATATCGGAAATTATCGGGATCGTTTTTTTTATTATGTGGCGAAGTTGATAGAGTGGCTGTGCCAGCAATCGGAGTGTTGCTGGTTACTGGGGTTCAATTCCCACCTTCTACCTTTCTAGTCACGTCCGTTGTGTCCTTGGGCAAGACACTTCACCCTTTGCCTCTGATGGCTGCTGGTTAGCGCCTTGCATGGCAGCTCCCTCCATCAGTGTGTGAATGTGTGTGTGAATGGGTAAATGTGGAAATACTGTCAAAGCGCTTTGATTACCTTGAAGGTAGAAAAGCGCTATACAAGTATAACCCATTTATCATTTATCATTTATTATCTGTATCGGTTTTGTTGTTGTTGTTTTTTTTTATTAAATCAACATAAAAAACACAAGATACACTTACAATTAGTGCACCAACCCAAAAAACCTCCCTCCCCCCATTTCTTTCTGTTATTAATATTCTGCTTCCTACATTATATATCAATATATATCAATACAGTCTGCAAGGGATACAGTCCGTAAGCACACATGATTGTGCGTGCTGCTGCTCCACTAATAGTACTAACCTTTAACAGTTAATTTTACTAATTTTCATTAATTACTAGTTTCTATGTAACTGTTTTTATATTGTTGTACTTTCTTTTTTATTCAAGAAAATGTTTTTAATTTAGTTATCTTATTTTATTTAAAAAGTACCTTATCTTCACCATACCTGGTTGTCCAAATTAGGCATAATAATGTGTTAATTCCACGACTGCATATATCGGTTGATATCGGTATCGGTTGATATCGGTATCGGTAATTAAAGAGTTGGACAATATCGGAATATCGGATATCGGCAAAAAGCCATTATCGGACATCCCTAACGACAATACATCGGCATGTGTGCACCCCTGGTGTGAAAGGACGTGTGCGTGAGAACCTGCACAAAGGAGCAGGTGATGGTTCCACTCCGCAGCTGGTTCAGAAGCGTCTCGCACACGACGACATCGGGGACGCTCATCACGCCGTCTGTGATGATGATGATGCCTGGGACACACAGGAAGCCATTCAAGTTCAAGTTCAAGTAGCAATGATAGTCACACACACACACACACACTAGGTGTGGTGAAATGTGTCCTCTGCATTTGACCCATCCCCTTGTTCACCCCCTGGGAGGTGAGGGGAGCAGTAAGTAGCAGCGGTGGCCACGCCCGGGAATAATTTTTGGTGATTTAACCCCCAATTCCAACCAATCACCGATGATTTTCATCGTCAAAAAATCTCCTGAATGTAAACAAATGCCATGGGTGGATCTACACCTGACATCCACTGTAATGATACCAAGTACAATAGCGTATCTAGTCGACAGTAGTATGATTACGCCGATATTTTTTATCGTCGAAAAATCTTCTGAATGTAAACAAATGCCATGGGTGGATCTACACCTGACATCCACTGTAATGATACCAAGTACAATAGCGTATCTAGTCGACACTAGTATGATTACGCCGATATTTTTTATCGTCAAAAAATCTTCTGAATGTAAACAAATGCCATGGGTGGATCTACACCGGACATCCACTGTAATGATACCAAGTACAATAGCGTATCTAGTCGACACTAGTATGATTACACCGATAATTTTTATCGTCAAAAAATCTCCTGAATGTAAACAAATGCCATGGGTGGATCTACACCTGACATCCACTGTAATGATACCAAGTACAATAGCGTATCTAGTCGATACTAGTATGATGACACCGATATTTTTTATCGTCAAAAAATCTTCTGAATGTAAACAAATGCCGTGGGTGGATCTACCCCGGACATCCACTGTAATGATACCAAGTACAATAGCGTATCTAGTCAATACTAGTATGATTACGCCGATATATTTTATCGTCAAAAAATCTTCTAAATGTAAACAAACGCCATGGGTGGATCTGCACCTGACATCCACTGTAATGATACCAAGTACAATAGCGTATCTAGTCGATACTAGTATGATGACACCGATAATTTTTATCATCAAAAAAATCTTCTGAATGTAAACAAATGCCATGGGTGGATCTACACCTGACATCCACTGTAATGATACCAAGTACAATAGCGTATCTAGTCGACACTAGTATGACTACACTGATATTTTTTATCGTCAAAAAATCTTCTGAATGTAAACAAATGCCATGGGTGGATTTACACCTGACATCCACTGTAATGATACCAAGTACAATAGCGTATCTAGTCGATACCAGTATGATTACGCCGATATTTTTTATCGTCGAAAAATCTTCTGAATGTAAACAAATGCCATGGGTGGATCTACACCTGACATCCACTGTAATGATAACAAGTACAAAAGCGTATCTAGTCGATACTAGTATGATGACACCGATAATTTTTATCATCAAAAAAATCTTCTGAATGTAAACAAATGCCATGGGTGGATCTACACCTGACATCCACTGCAATAATACCAAGTACAACAGTGTATCTAGTCGATACTGGTATGATTACACCGATCATTTTTATCGTCAAAAAATCTCCTGAATGTAAACAAATGCCATGGGTGGATCTACACCTGACATCCACTGTAAAGATACCAAGTACAATAGCGTATCTAGTCGACACTAGTATGATTATGCCGATATTTTTTATCGTCAAAAAATCTTCTGAATGTAAACAAATGCCATGGGTGGATCTACACCTGACATCCACTGTAATGATACCAAGTACAATAGCGTATCTAGTTGATACTATTATGATTACGCCGATATTTTTTATCGTCAAAAAATCTTCTGAATGTAAACAAATGCCATGGGTGGATCTACACCTGACATCCACTGTAATGATACCAAGTACAATAGCGTATCTAGTCGATACTAGTATGACTACACCGATAATTTTTATCGTCAAAAAATCTTCTGAATGTAAACAAATGCCATGGGTGGATCTACACCTGACATCCACTGTAATGATACCAACTACAATAGCGTATCTAGTCGATACTAGTATGATTACGCCGATATTTTTTATCGTCGAAAAATCTTCTGAATGTAAACAAATGCCATGGGTGGATCTACACCTGACATCCACTGTAATGATACCAAGTAGAACAGCGTATCTAGTCGATTCTATTATGATTACGCCGATATTTTTTATCGTCAAAAAATCTTCTGAATGTAAACAAATGCCATGGGTGCATCTACACCTGACATCCACTGTAATGATACCAAGTACAATAGCGTATCTAGTCGATACAAGTATGATTACACCAATAATTTTTATCGTCAAATCTTCTGAATGTAAACAAATGCCATGGGTGGATCTACACCTGACATTCACTGTAATGATACCAAGTACAATAGCGTATCTAGTCGATACTAGTATGATTACACCGATTATTTTAATCGTCAAAAAATCTTCTGAATGTAAACAAATGCCATGGGTGGATCTACACCTGACATCCACTGTAATGATACCAACTACAATAGCGTATCTAGTCGATACTAGTATGATTAAGCCGATATTTTTTATCTTCAAAAAATCTCCTGAATGTAAACAAACGCCATGGGTGGATCTACACCGGACATCCACTGTAATGATACCAAGAACTATAGCGTATCTAGTCGATACAAGTATGATTACACCGATATTTAACGTCAAAAAATCTTCTGAATGTAAACAAATGCCATGGGTGGATCTACACCGGACATCCACTGTAATGATACCAAGTACAATAGCGTATCTAGTCGATACTAGTATGATTACACCGATAATTTTCATCGTCAAAAATTCTTCTGAATGTAAACAAATGCCATGGATGGATCTACACCTGACATCCACTGTAAAGATACCAAGTACAAAAGCGTATCTAGTCGATACTAATATGATGACATCGATCATGTTTATCGTCAAAAAAATCTTCTGAATGTAAACAAATGCCATGGGTGGATCTACACCTGACATCCACTGTAATGATACCAACTACAATAGCGTATCGAGTCGATACTAGTATGATTACACCGATAATTGTTATCGTCAAAAAATATTTTTACCTTTTTAAAATTCATATTATGTTTATAAAGTCAGTAAATACGTCCCTGGAAACTTGAAGACTTTGAATATGACCAATGTATGATCCTGTAACTACTTGGTATCGGATCGATGCCTAAATGCGTGGTATCATCCAAAACTAATGTAAAGTATCAAAGAAGAGAAGAATAAGTGATTATTACATTTTAACAGAAGTGTAGATAGAACATGTTAAAACAGAAAATAAGCAGATATTAACAGTAAATGAACAAGTGGATTAATAATCCATTTTTACAGTTTGTCCCTCATAATGTGTACAAAATAATAGGTGTATATATGACACAATATGTTACTGCATACGTCAGCAGACTAATTAGGAGTCTTTGTTTGTTTACTTACTACTAAAAGACAAGTTGTCTAGTATGTTCACTATTTTATCTGAGGACTAAATGACAATAATAAACATATGTTTCATGTACACTAACATTTTTTTGTTCAAATAAAGACAATAATGACATTTTTTTGTGGTCCCCTTCATCTAGAAATGTATCGAAATACATTTTGGTACCGGTACCAAAACATTGGAATTGGGACAACCCTAGTACTGACATTACTTTACTAGTACATACCATCATGAGTCCAGAACAGCAACCCTTTCAAGCAAGCGTACCTGCACTGGAGTTGGGGGGCAGCAGCTGCAGGGCCAGGATGCCTTGACGCACCATGCTAACCAGTCCCATGTCTGCTGACACCATGGAGACGCCCTGCCGCCTTTGAGGCTGCTCGTCCAGGTTGTTGCTCTGAAGACCTGCGCTTTGGCCCGACTCGCTGCTCTAAAAGTGGAAGAGAACGGTGGCATGGTGAATAAAATCATTGCTACTAGGGATGTTTTATCTGTATTTCGTAAACTTGACTAAGCACTTTGTTGTTTTTGTTGTTTCAAGCCAGCTTAGCGATTAGCATGCCTTCTTGGTTCCTGCTGGCTCCTACGCAGTGTGAAACATGTTTAACCTCATCCTCCAGTGATAATGATACTTGTAAGGAATGTAGTTTGTTTGGCGCAATGGAGGTGATGATTAATAACTTAGTGGAGCGGCTTCACACTTTGCTAGCTGTCAGTCGGGGGACCAAAAATAAATATCGCGCCAGCGGCTTTTGTGATCAGCATATAAAAGGCATTTATCAGCCTTTTCCACGGAAATTGGCCGATACTGATTGGTGGCTGATCGATAGGCTCGTCCTTATTTGGCACCCCTCTGTAAAAGAAAGACACGACTCCAAACTAGGGCCAGATGATTACAGCAAAAATAATAATCACAATTATTTTGACTGATATTTAAATCTCCATTAATAACACGATTAATTCATTTGAAAACAATTGTGTTTATTGGACCGCAAAAAGGCAAATTTAATAGAATTTAAAAGATCAACCGGATAAGAGTTATTAACGAATCAACAAGTTTAAATGTTTTTACAGTAATATCAATAAACTCAAATAATAGCAATATGAAAAAATTAAATTAGGTTTTTCTGATTTAATTGAATTTTTTATTCTGTTTTTTACCTTTTACACTAATTTCACCACCATAGAACGTGTGCTTTTTGTGTCATAAATACAATCTAGTACATTTGTTATTAATTAAATGCATATGAAATATATATATATACATACATACACACACACACACACACACACGTATGTATGTATATATATATATATATATATATATATATATATATATATATATATATATATATATATATATATATATATATATATATATATACAGTGTTTCCCACACATTTATTTATTTGTGGCGGCCCGCCACGAAAGAATTAAGTCCGCCACAATTTAAAAAATAAAAATAAAATAAAAAATAATAATAATAATTTTTTTGTTGTTGTCTTGTCCAGCTTCTCAGGCAAATCATATAGTTGATGTAAACGCCCATATAGGCTGTTCAGATTTACTTTACAAAAGAGAAGTGTTGGATACTTCTCTTGTTGCCTTATTTGTATTTGACCACTACTGTTTTCTGTTTATTTGTTACTGACTGTGGCAGGACACCTCTGCCTCTGTTTCACTTTATGTTGCTGGTAAATAATATGGTTGTAGTAGTAGGCTAAAGTTAAATTATTTAGTATGCACTAATTAAAGGGGCAGAGCTTTAAGAGACATTTTAGCTTTTATATTTTATAAGATGTATTTTTGTAAGAACCACAATTAATAAATATATTTCAGTGAATAACTTAATGTTCAAATCTTTATATAAATATGTACATAAAGTGTTGTAATTATATTGTAAAATGGACGGATGGACGTTTAAAACAAAACTGTTATTATTAATTAGTAAGTATACATTTTTTTAGCCTTTTTAGAGAAAATCATATCATTGTAGTAAATTATGCAAATTACTCGATGATGTCATGGTGACCACGCCCATAGCCACGCCCCCACCACCACAGGTATCTTGGCAGTTTATGGGAAACACTGATATATATATATATATATATATATATATATATATATATATATATATATTAGGGCTGCAACAACTAATTGATTAAATCGATTATAAAAATAGTTGTCGATTAATTTAGTCATCGATTCGTTGGATCTATGCTATGCGCATGCGCAGAGGCTTTAAAAAAAAAATAAAAAAAATACAAAATTTTAAACTTGTGGGGGGAAAAACCGTATTTGATGTATTTGTGGTTACTTTTGTCACTTGTATGTGTGTAAAAACCCCAAAAATAAATGTTTAAAAAAAGAACAGCGAAGAAAGAAACAGTTCCTTAATTATGAGCCCGGATTAAAAAAATATTTAAAAATGTCCATTTAAACCACAATTTAAAGGCAATGTCTGATTTTCGATTAGTTACATTTTTGTATACTTTGGTCAGTTTTCAATGATGTCAGTGTGGGTGTTTCCTTGTGTGGTGTAAGACTGTTTACGTCCACCTGGCACCTCAGGCTGCTGATTGAGGGCGTCTGCAATGTTGCTCTCCACCGCTTTCAGCTGCTGGTAGATGTAGTGCAGGAACTCGCCAAGGTCCGTCCGGTCCAGCTGACAGCCCTGCACCAAAACCTGCACGTGCACGACCAGTTCAACGTTGAGGACCAAACAAAACAAGAAAAGTTTTTTAAAAAAATACAAAGACCTGATGGGAGGCGAGGCCAAAAATGGAGGAATACACCAGGATGGTGATGAAGATCTTTGGCTTGAAGAGCTGATGTGTTCCGGGGACCTTGAAGGGCTGAGCCAGGCCGGCCAGACATCGCGACAAGGCGTGAAAAACCTCGTCGAAAATCATCTCCCCTGTGCTGTCGTCCTGGGGGATCCACACAAAGTCAACCTTTGCACCTTGTGCAGGTCCCGGGGCAGAACTTACCACGATCCCTGTGGAGGGGCTGAGGTCCAGCTCGATGATGAAGCGGTACCTGCGGGCCAGGAAGGTGGCCCGGGTGGAGGGCATCAGCATGGAGGGCCGCGTGGCGCCGGGGGAGTCTTGCTGCCATCCTTTTGGTAAAATGCTCAGCAGGTCCAACTCGTTGTCGGAGTTCAGCTGCGAGTCAAAGGCGGGAAGAAAACGCTTCATGTTTTAAGACTCCTCCCAACATGCTCCTGTCCTGCTTCTTTCTAATGTCATTGGAGCACATGACCCCGCCTACTTTCTAATGTCATTGGAGCACATGACCCCGCCTACTTTCTAACGTCATTGGAGCACATGACCCCGCCTACTTTCTAATGTCATTTGTAGCACATGACCCCGCCTACTTTTTAATGTCATTGGAGCACATGACCCCGCCTACTTTCTAATGTCATTGGAGCACATGACCCCGCCTACTTTCTAACGTCATTGGAGCACTTGACCCCGCCTACTTTCTAATGTCATTTGTAGCACATGACCCCGCCTACTTTTTAATGTCATTGGAGCACATGACCCCGCCTACTTTCTAATGTCATTGGAGCACATGACCCCGCCTACTTTCTAATGTCATTGGAGCACATGACCCCGCCTACTTTCTAACGTCATTGGAGCACATGACCCCGCCTACTTTCTAATGTCATTTGTAGCACATGACCCCGCCTACTTTTTAATGTCATTGGAGCACATGACCCCGCCTACTTTCTAATGTCATTGGAGCACATGACCCCGCCTACTTTCTAATGTCATTGGAGCACATGACCCCGCCTACTTTCTAATGTCATTGGAGCACATGACCCCGCCTACTTTTTAATGTCATTGGAGCACATGACCCCGCCTACTTTCTAATGTCATTGGAGCACATGACCCCGCCTACTTTCTAATGTCATTGGAGCACATGACCCCGCCTACTTTCTAATGTCATTGGAGCACATGACCCCGCCTACTTTCTAATGTCATTGGTGCACATGACCCCGCCTACTTTCTAATGTCATTGGAGCACATGACCCCGCCTACTTTCTAATGTCATTGGAGCACATGACCCCGCCTACTTTCTAATGTCATTGGAGCACATGACCCCGCCTACTTTCTAACGTCATTGGAGCACATGACCCCGCCTACTTTCTAATGTCATTTGTAGCACATGACCCCGCCTACTTTTTAATGTCATTGGAGCACATGACCCCGCCTACTTTCTAATGTCATTGGAGCACATGACCCCGCCTACTTTCTAACGTCATTGGAGCACATGACCCCGCCTACTTTCTAATGTCATTTGTAGCACATGACCCCGCCTACTTTTTAATGTCATTGGAGCACATGACCCCGCCTACTTTCTAATGTCATTGGAGCACATGACCCCGCCTACTTTCTAATGTCATTGGAGCACATGACCCCGCCTACTTTCTAACGTCATTGGAGCACATGACCCCGCCTACTTTCTAATGTCATTTGTAGCACATGACCCCGCCTACTTTTTAATGTCATTGGAGCACATGACCCCGCCTACTTTCTAATGTCATTGGAGCACATGACCCCGCCTACTTTCTAATGTCATTGGAGCACATGACCCCGCCTACTTTCTAATGTCATTGGAGCACATGACCCCGCCTACTTTTTAATGTCATTGGAGCACATGACCCCGCCTACTTTCTAATGTCATTGGAGCACATGACCCCGCCTACTTTCTAATGTCATTGGAGCACATGACCCCGCCTACTTTCTAATGTCATTGGAGCACATGACCCCGCCTACTTTCTAATGTCATTGGTGCACATGACCCCGCCTACTTTCTAATGTCATTGGAGCACATGACCCCGCCTACTTTCTAATGTCATTGGAGCACATGACCCCGCCTACTTTCTAATGTCATTGGAGCACATGACCCCGCCTACTTTCTAATGTCATTGGAGCACATGACCCCGTCTACTTTCTAACGTCATTGGAGCACATGACCCCGCCTACTTTCTAATGTCATTGGAGCACATGACCCCGCCTACTTTCTAATGTCATTGGAGCGCATGACCCCGCCTACTTGCTAATGTCATTGGAGCACATGACCCCGCCTACTTTTTTTGCAATCGGTCAAGGCTGAGGATGGGTACCACATCTGATACTTTTTTTTGGCACCGACCGAATCCTACCGATTACCGACTCACGTAAAATCCAACGGTGCCATGTTACGGTGCCTGGGTTGCACTTCAGCCAACACTCCAGCAGCACTGAGAGCGGACTCAGTCAAACTGTCTCTAGGTAAAGAATTTGACTCACAAAAAGGCTCAAATGCTAGTAAAGTAAGACTCCACTTTTCCCAAAAATGCGCTAGCTTGATGCTAATATACATTGGCTTTGCTGTTGACATGCTACTGATTAGCATTAGCCATTTAATTTTTTTATGTCAACACCTCCAACACTAATATATATTGTTATGAAGGTGTCTGTTACTACATTATATATATATATATATATATATATATATATATATATATATATATATATATATATATATATATATATATATATATATATATATATATATATATATATATATATATATATATATATGTATGTATGTATGTATGTATGTATGTATATATATATATATATATATATATATATATATATATATATATATATATATATATGTATATATATATATATATATATATATATATATATATATATATATATATACATACATATATATATATATATATATATATATATATATATATATACACACTTGCAGTGTATATTGTACATATTACATATTGTTATGAAGGTGTCTGTTACTACATTATATATATATATATATATATATATATATATATATATATATATATATATATATATATATATAATGTAGTAACAGACACCTCCAACACTATTACATATTGTTATGAAGGTGTCTGTTACTACATTATATATATATATATATATACAGTATGTATATATATATATATACATATATATATATATATACATATATATATATACACACTTGCAGTGTATATTGTACATATTACATATTGTTATGAAGGTGTCTGTTACTCCATTATATATATATACATATTTTATTTTTGCAAATATTCGCTCATTTGGAATTTGATGCCTGCAACACATTTCAAAAAAGTTGTCAGAGGGGCATTTTTACCAGTGTGTTACATGGCCTTTCCTTTTAACAACACTCAGTAAAGGTTTGGGAACTGAGGAGACACATTTTTGAAGTGGAATTCTTTCCCATTCTTGCTTGATGTACAGCTTAAGTTGTTCAACAGTCAACAGTCATATTTTAGCCTTCACATTTTCAATGTCTGGACTACAGGCAGGCCAGTCTAGTACCCGCAGTCTTTTACTATGACTGTTGTAACACCTGGCTTGGCATTGTCTTGCTGAAATAAGCAGGGGCGTCCATGATAACATTGCTTGGATGGCAACACATGTTGCTCCAAAAGCTGTATGTACCTTTCAGCATTAATGGTGCCTTCACAGATGTGTAAGTTACCCATGTCTTGGCCACTAATACACCCCCATAGCATCACACATGCTGCCTTTTACACTTTCACCCTAGAACAATCCGGATGGTTCTTTTCCTCTTTGGTCCGGAGGACACGACGTCCACAGTTTTTAAAATCAATGTGAAATGTGGACTCGTCAGACCACAGAACACTTTTCCACTTTGCATCAGTCCATCTTAGATGAGCTCAGGCCCAGCGAAGCCGGCTGTGTTTCTGGGTGTTGTTGATAAATGGCCTTCGCCTTGTATAGTAGAGTTTTAACTTGCACTTACAGATGTAGCGACCAACTGTAGTTACTGACAGTGGTTTTCTGAAGTGTTCCTGAGCCCATGTGGTGATATCCTTTACACACTGATGTCGCTTGTTGATGCAGTACAGCCTGAGGGATGGAAGGTCACGGGCTTAGCTGCTTACGTGCAGTGATTTCTCCAGATTCTCTGAACCTTTTGATGATATTACGGAGCGTAGATGGTGAAATCCCTAAATTCCTTGCAATAGCTGCTTGAGAAATGTTGTTCTTAAACTGTTCAACAATTTGCTCGGGCATTTGTTGACAAAGTGGTGACCCTCGCCCTGTCCTTGTTTGTGAATGACTGAGCATTTCATGGAAGCTGCTTTTATACCCAATCATGGCACCCACCTGTTCCCAATTAGCCTGTTCACCTGTGGGATGTTCCAAATAAGTCTTTGAAGAGCATTCCTCAACTTTCTCACTTTTTTTTGCCACTTGTGCCAGCTTTTTTGACACATGTTGCAGGCATCAAATTCCAAATGAGCTAATATTTGCAAAAAATATTAGTGTGAACATGAAATATCCTGTCTTTGCAGTCTATTCAATTGAATATAAGTTGAAAAGGATTTGTTGTATTCTCTTTTTATTTACCATCTACACAACGTGACAACTTCCCTGCTTCTGGGTTGTGTAGTACAGGACCATTTAATGAATGAATTGAACATGTGACGTAAACAGAAGGAAGCAAACTCACCAGCTCAGGCTTGGAGGCGGGCCAGATGACTTGGTTGAGTTTACCCAGGAACCAGGCCAGACGCACGTTCCTGGAGATGCGGTACTCCTCCTTCATCAGCAGGTAGATGTGGTCGGCCTCCTCCACCTGAGGGAACACAAACGCTCAGCACGGGAACTTTGAATAGCCGCAAAAGAAGCCGAGGCGGTCGCGGCTGAGGCTCCTGACAAAGTGGAAGAGGGCGGACCTTACAAGCGGCTCAAGACCGGACTTCACCCAGGTTGCTCCAGGCTTTTAGATCTCAAGTTTAAACATACTTGTTTAAACTGGCTTCTAACACACAATTACCATAAGTGTTGCTTTATCAACTGTTTTAACATGCATGATTCGTATTTATTAGTACCCTGTTCCTACTTTCTTTGACCTAGTTTGTCCCCTAAAGCACATTGTGCACCAGTGTGATGCTGCAAAGTGCTACACAAATACACCCTGATTGAGTTCTTTATGTAACCCATATTTCAAATATCCATTGAAAACATGCATACAGTGCAAATACTTTTATTGTGGAGGGTTACTTCCTGCCGCTCACTTCCTATTAAGGAAGTGCTGCTCACTTCACCACCCCCTCCCGTACCTGCTGTGGCTGCGGTGCTGTGAGAAGCGCTTTCTTTCTTTTCTTTTCTTTCTTTTAGTTTATTTGGAACATGAACACATTTACATCATAATACATCACACAATTTCATATCATTTCATTTACATCATGCCCGAAAAGGAGTAGGAAGAAGCAAAGCTTATTTAATCCTACCCCTTTCCCACTTCAAAGCATTTACAATTATATAAAATCATTTACTGACCTTTTTATATAATAAAATAACATCTATGAATTAGTATATACAACAGTTGGTAATATGTAATTAATTAAATTCAGTCATTATTAACATACGGAGATGAAGAATATTTTCAATAAGGTTGGAAGTTTTTCTCATAATTCTTCTTCTTTGTACTTTGTAAGCACTATTAATTTAAACAACCTCTTAAACTGGATCATGTCAGTACAATTTGTAACTTCTTTACTTAATCCATTCCATAATTTAATTCCACATACTGTTATGCTAAAAGTTTTAAGTGTTGTACGTGCATATAAATGTTTTAAATTATTTTTTCCTCTAAGGTTATATTTCTCCTCTTTAGTTGAGAAGAAATGTTGTACATTCTTTGGTAGCAGGTTATAGATTGCTTTGTACATCATTTTAGCTGTTTGCAATTTTACCAAATCACCAAACTTTAATATTTTTGACTTAATAAATAAAGGGTTTGTATGTTCTCTATATCCAACATTATGTATTATTCTAACTGATCTTTTTTGTAACACGGTTAACGAATGTAGCGCACATTTGTAGTTATTTCCCCATATTTCTGCACAATAACTCAGATATGGTAACACGCTTGAGAAGAAACTTGCAATATCTTCTCATTCTCCCACTTTGTAAACTTCATAATTAGGTGAGTCTTTTGCCATGGCATAATCAACGGATTTCCACAATCACAATCATGTGCCATGTCGCCAATATTATGTTAGCATCTGTTTTAGCATAGGCGCTAACCGCTGCCATTCTTCCATAGAGCCACCGTGTTCGATTAACTATCGGGCCGGGCATGGTGGGTTGTTTTTGCCCTCGATTACTCAGGTAATTATATTTTGTTTTCTTCTGATCATCCAGCCGATTTATAGGCAACAGTTTAGTCTATTTGAATTATGTTACATTGAGTTTCTAATAATGAGTATTATTATGAAACTGGGTTATATAAGTGCACTTGTAATTTAATTTGTAATTGAACTTGTGATTTAATTTGTAATTAATCAATGATTGAGTTTTATCACTTTAGATAAGAAATCAGGATCTGTATTAGAAATGTATTATGAATGTTCATTTTAATTGGACTCATGATTGTATATTAATCAACATGGTTAATTGTGTCATATCAATTGGTTTATTAGTACAAATAATTAGTCATTCCGGACAATGGAATGCTTACATCAGGGGTCACCAACGTGGTGCCCGCGGGCACCAGATAGCCCGTAAGGACCAGATGAGTAGCCCTCTGGCCTGTTCTAAAAATAGCTCAAATAGCAGCACTTACCAGTGAGCTGCCTCTATTTTTTAAATTTTATTTATTTACTAGCAAGCTGGTCTCGCTTTGCCGGACATTTTTAATTCTAAAAGAGACAAAACTCAAATAGAATTTGAAAATCCAAGAAAATATTTTAAAGACTTGGTCTTCACTTGTTTAAATAAATTCATTATTTTTTTTACTTTGCTTCTTATAACTTTCAGACAGACAATTTTAGAGAAAAAATACAACCTTAAAAATGGTTTTAGGATTTTTAAACACATATACCTTTTTACCTTTTAAATTCCTTCCTCTTATTTCCTGACAATGTAAATCAATGTTCAAGTAAATTTATTTTTTTATTGTAAAGAATAATAAATACATTTTAATTTTAGCTTCTGTGTTTTCGACGAAGAATATTTGTGAAATATTTCTTCAAACTTATTATGATTAAAATTCAAAAAAATTATTCCGGCAAATCTAGAAAATCTGTAGAATCAAATTTAAATCTTATTTCAAAGTCTTTTGAATTTCTTTTAAAATTTTTGTTCTGGAAAATCTAGAAGAAATAATGATTTGTCTAGCTTGGTCCAATTTGCTATATATATTCTAACAAAGTGTAGATTGGATTTTAACCTATTTAAACCATGTCATCAAAATTCTAAAATTATTCTTAATCAGGAAAAATTACTAATGATGTTCCATAAATTATTTTTTTAATTTTTTCAAAAAGATTCGAATTAGCTAGTTTTTCTCTTCTTTTTTTCGGTTGAATTTTGAATTTTAAAGAGTCGAAATTGAAGATAAACTATGTTTCAAAATTTAATTGACATTTGTTTCGTGTTTTCTCCTCTTTTAAACCGTTCAATGCAAGTGTAAATATCATTAATTATTAATAATAACATAGAGTTAAAGGTTAATTGAGCAAATTGGCTATTTCTGGCAATTTATTTAAGTGTGTAACAAACTGGTAGCCCTTCGCATTAATCAGTACCCAAGAAGTAGCTCTTGGTTTCAAAAAGGTTGGTGACTCCTGGCTTACATTATGCTTTCAAGTACATATATAATGTACTTTGCTAGTGAAGAGGTAACTAGATTATTCACTTTGTTTTTTGGACTTTTAGGTCAGGTTTTTTTTTCCGGGAAGGAATACCCGTTGACCCAAACAACCTGAGCTCCCTATCCACTTTCAAACTCAACTCAACAAATGGCGAGCTAAACAACTACGCGGTAGGACAAGCATTTTTTCCCTCCTCCGTGGCGAACCTTTTGGAGTACTCTTGTTTTTTGAACTGAACTTTTGGACTGACGCGAAAGCGTTTGCATACCTTTTGAACTGAACTGTGAACTGGTTCCGAGAAGGCAGCAAGACTGCATCTTGTATTGTTGTTTTGGGCATTTTTTTTTACATTTTTTCCTATTGTGTCATCTGTGGCCTTTATATTCTTGTGTTAATACATTTAATGCAGTCAAAACCAAAATAACTAATTGTCGCCATCTTTCATACCACAGGCTCCTAGACGAACCATCTTCTGTCACACTGTTTACATTCTTAACCCGCCTAGCCCATGCTAGCGTTACATTTAGCACGCTAAAAGACAGACGAGCAGCATGCAGAGTAAAGTAAAACTATACGAGGAGCAAAAACCTCCAGTATCCTACTATTTGCTCAATTTATGGTGCACTTATTTTTAGTAATGTGTGTTTTCCATCTTGTACGTTAAAACATTTTTTTTATACCGTATTTCCTTGAATTGGCGCCGGGAATATGGTATTCGCATGCCTCGAATTACAGCCGGGTCAAACTCGTTTCGAAAAAATAATTAGCGCATGCTTGGCACTTCCGCCGGGTCAAATATGAGTCATTAAATGACTCCCGCCTCCTGGTGGTAGAGGGCGCCAGTGATCCTTCTTGCGACTGCTGGTACTGCAGAAGACCCGTGCAGCAGAAGAAGACAACCGGCAGCAAGAGTGCGCAGCCATTGTTTGCTTGGACTTTTACCATGGAGGATTACATATCTAAAATAAAACAGTTTATAAACTGGACTTTCAATCGAAGCAGGAGGTAATACTAAAAAGGAAGATCTCCATCGAGACAGAGAGACTTTTAAAACTGAAGAAAGATAAGGAAGACTTCTATATCGATGCTTTTCTTCAAAAGGAGCTGGCATGGACTCATTTATACCTAAAGGTAAGACAATAATAACGTTTTTTTTAATTAAATGTGCTTTTCATGATAAGGTAAGCGCCGGAGTGAGAAGAGGTTTTAAAATAATTAGCGCATGCTTGGCCATCCCGCAGGCTTCTGGTAAGCGCCGGAGTGACAGGAGGTTTTAAATTAATTAGCGCCCCTGCGGCTATTCAAGGAAATACGGTACTTATTTCACTCAAAAAGTGCTACTGCATCACTGCACGTAAGCGACAAGGCCGAAAACCAACATTAAATGCCCGTAACCTTGGATCCCTCAGGCGGTACTGCATCAAAAAGCCACATCAGTGTGTAAAGGATATCACCACATGGGCTCAGGAATACTTCAGAAAACCACTGTCAGTAACTACAGTTGGTCGCTACATCTGTAAGTGCGAGTTAAAGCTATACTATGCAAAGCCAAAGTCATTTATCAACAACACCCAGAAACGCAGCCGGCTTGGCTGGGCCCCGAGCTCATCTAAGATGGACTGATGCAAAGTGGAAAAGTGTTCTGTGGTCTGACGAGTCCACATTTCAAATTGTTTTTTTGGAAACTGTGGACGTCCTGTATTGATATATATTGATATATAATGTAGGATCCAGAATATTAATAACAGAAAGAAACAACCCTTTTGTGTGAATGAGTGTAAATGGGGGAGGGAGGTTTTTTGGGTCGGTGCACTAATTGTAAGTGTATCTTGTGTTTTTTATGTGGATTTAATACAAAAATTTAAATAAATAAATAACCGATACCAATCATAAAAAAAACAATACCGATAATTTCCGATATTACATTCTAAAGCATTTATCGGCCGATAATATCGGCAAGCCGATATTATCTCTACTTTTTATCCATAGATTTAATTGTTTATCATCTATAGCAGGGGTGTCAAAAGTGTGCCATTTGCGGCCCACAGCTAATGTTTTAAAGGCCCACGGCACATTCTAAAAATACTAGTCAAATAAACAAAAACATAACAAAAGTGAAATGAAAAAGCTTAAAGGTGAAATGTAATTTAGAAAAAGTTGCAACGTTGACTAATAAAACAAAGCTGTTTTTTTTTTCCTCTCAAACTGTCATTGCTCAAAACATAATATTGAATCAAAATCAATGTTATTATGAATTATTGACCTATGCAAGGTTCCCATTACTTCACATCAAATATTACACTAAGAAAAATATTTTGGTGGAAGATTTTGCAAATTTGGTAAATAAATAACTAGGGACGTCCGATAATGGCTTTTTGCCGATATGCCGATATTGTCCAACTCTTAATTACCGTTACCGATATCAACCGATGCCGATATATACAGTCGTGGAATTAACACATTATTATGCCTAATTTGGACAACCAGGTATGGTGAAGATAAGGTACTTTTTAAAAAAAGTCAAATACATAAGATAAATAAATTCAAAACATTTTCTTGAATAAAAAAAAAAAAGTAAAAAAATATAATGAATGAAATGAATGAAAATGAGTAAAATGAAGTGTTAAAGGTTAGTACTATTAGTGGAGCAGCAGCACGCACAATCATGTGTGCTTACGGACTGTATCCCTTGCAGACTGTATTGATATATATTGATATATAATGTAGGAAGCAGAATATTAATAACAGAAAGAAACAACCCTTTTGTGTGAATGAGTATAAATGGGGGGAGGGAGGTTTTTTGGGTTGGTGCACTAATTGTAAGTGTACCTTGTGTTTTTTATGTTGATATAATAAAAGAATATAAAAATAAATAACCGATACCAATCATAAAAAAAACGATACCGATAATTTCCGATATTACATTCTAAAGCATTTATCGGCCGATATTATCTCTACTTTTTATCCATAGATTTAATTTTTTATTATCTATAGCAGGGGTGTCAAAAGTGTGCCCCGGAGGCCATTTGCGGCCCACAGCTAATGTTTTAAAGGCCCACGGCACATTCTAAAAATACTAGTCAAATAAACAAAAACATAACAAAAGTGAAATGAAAAAGCTTAAAAGGTGAAATGTAATTTAGAAAAAGTTGCAATGTTGACTAATAAAACAAAGCTGCTTTTTTTCTCTTTCAAACTGTCATTGCTCAAAACATAATATTGAATCAAAATCAATGTTATTATGAATTATTGACCTATAAGGTTCCCATTACTTCACATCAAATATTACACTAAGAAAAATATTTTTGGTGGAAGATTTTGCAAATTTGGTAAATAAATAACTAGGGACGTCCGATAATGGCTTTTTGCCGATATCCGATATTCCGATATTGTCCAACTCTTAATTACCGATACCGATATCAACCCATGCCGATATATACAGTCGTGGAATTAACACATTATTATGCTTAATTTGGACAACCAGGTGTGGTGAAGATAAGGCCTTTTTTTAAAAAAATTTATAAAATAAGATAAATAAATTAAAAACATTTTCTTGAATAAAAAAGAAAGTAAAACAATATAAAAACAGTTACATAGAAACTAGTAATTAATTAAAATTTGTAAAATGAAGTGTTAAAGGTTAGTTCTATTAGTGGAGCAGCAGCACGCACAATCATGTGTGCTTACGGACTGTATCCCTTGCAGACTGTATTGATATATATTGATATATAATGTAGGAAGCAGAATATTAATAACAGAAAGAAACAACCCTTTTGTGTGAATGAGTGTGAATGGGGGAAGGAGGTTTTTTGGGTTGGTGCACTAATTGTAAGTGTATCTAGTGTTTTTTATGTTGATATAATAAAAGAATATAAAAATAAATAAATAACCGATACCAATCATAAAAAAAACAATACCGATAATTTCCGATATTACATTCTAAAGCATTTATCGGCAGGCCGATATTATCTCTACTTTTTATCCATAGATTTAATTTTTTATCATCTATAGCAGGGGTGTCAAAAGTGTGCCCCGGAGGCCATTTGCGGCCCACAGCTAATGTTTTAAAGGCCCACGGCACATTCTAAAAATACTAGTCAAATAAACAAAAACATAACAAAAGTGAAATACAAATGCTTAAAGGTGAAATGTAATTTAGAAAAAGTTGCAATGTTGACTAATAAAACAAAGCTGTTTTTTTTTTCTTTCAAACTGTCATTGCTCAAAACATAATATTGAATCAAAATCAATGTTATTATGAATTATTGACCTATCCAAGGTTCTGGAGATGTCCGATAATATCGGCCTGTCGATATTATCGGCCGATAAATGCTTTAAATTGTAATATCGGAAATTATCGGGATCGTTTTTTTTATTATCAGTATCGTTTTTTTGTTTGTTTTTGTTTTTGTTTTTTTATTAAATCAACATAAAAAACACAGTATACACTTACAATTAGTGCACCAACCCAAAAAACCTCCCTCCTCATTCACACAAAAGGGTTGTTTCTTTCTGTTATTAATATTCTGCTTCCTACATTATATATCAATATATATCAATACAGTCTGCAAGGGATACAGTCCGTAAGCACACATGATTGTGCGTGCTGCTGCTCCACTAATAGTACTAACCTTTTAACACTTCATTTGACTCATTTTCATTCATTACTAGTTTCTATGTAACTGTTTTTATATTGTTTTACTTTATTTTTTTTTCAAGAACATGTTTTTAATTTATTTGACTTATTTTACTGTATTATTTTTTTTTAAAAAGCACCTTATCTTCACCGTACCTGGTTGTCCAAATTAGGCATAATAATGTGTTAATTCCACGACTGTATATATCGGTATCGGTTGATATCGGTATCGGTAATTAGAGTTGGACAATATCGGCAAAAAGCCATTATCGGACATCCCTAAAAAATATTTTTGGTGGAAGATTTTGCAAATTTGGTAAATAAATAACCCAAAAAATTATATTTTGTTGTTTTCTTACTGTACCGAAAATGAACCGAACCGTGACCCCTAAAGCGAGGTACGTACCGAACCGAAATGTTCGTGTACCGTTACACCCCTAATATATACACAATGCGACAACTTCACTGTGTTTGGGGTTCGTACATGTGCAGTCGACGACCCACGTTATTACTTTAATAGACCATGAATTAACTTTTAAGGAACTTTTCCAACAATGTTGTAACTGCACTACAGCACATTATCATATATTAGTTTCATGTTTAACACCACCACCATTATACAAGTCATATATGCAACACTTTTTGCAGTCTAATAATGATTGTTCTTGTGGCGGCCTAAAAGCGAAAGTACCTCATGGTCCTGTCTCTCCGCCATGCCTTGCGTCTCATAAGGGCTGCAGGGATGTTGTCGGCCCTTAAAAAGCACACTTGGAATGGATTTGGTCCGAAATGACGAGTCTTAATCGTCTTGTTGGTCATGTAGCTTCACTGTTGTCGGCCGTTTCTTCCTCGCATCTCTTGGCGGCAGCGCGGAAGAGCGCTCCTCGGCACACCGCCGCCACCGTGCGGTTCGGAGTGGAATAGACGCTGTTATCTTTCATGTCGCAATCCTCGAAATAAATGACGGCATATAAAATAACACTTAATTAATTGTTAATTAATATAATCCCTCATACACAATGTTCAATGTATGTTTTGGCCATTTAATAGAAATTGATAAAACGTTGGGTTTATTTGAATAACATTTTTTTTATAAATCAATAAAGAACATTGAAAACCAAAAAAGAGCAATAAGTAGTCTTACTTAATGGATAGCCCAGATTCACAAGCATACAAACCAAACAAATACATCCAAATATAATGAAAAAAAACAAAAAAAAACAACAAGTGCAAAATTTCATGAAGTACAAACCGAAAATAAAAATATATACACCTCACGGGATGATACAAAACAAATACAAAACCAGACAAAAATAATAAATATAAAGCAAAATGTAAACACATACGGCTGTCCTTTGAAAATAAACTTCCGGTAATGGAAACAATATCCCTTTTTGGTCTGTTTTTACGTTTCTGTTTACTTATTTTTTTTCAAATGATTTTCCTTATTTGCATCTTAAAAACAAAATAAACCAATCGTTTTTTTGGTTTTTGAAATAAAGTTAAGATTTTTTTTAAAACACACACGACTGCGGCGCTTATTGATGACGTCATCACCAGGCACGTTATATATATATATATATATATATATATATATATATATATATATATATATATATATATATATATATATATATATATATATATATATATATATATATATATATATATATATATATATATATATATATATATATATATATATATATATATATAATTTTTCCAGAGGTGGTACTTGGTAGGAATGAAATGTAACCAAAACCCTCACCTGGATCTTGTTGATGGGCACCTTCTTCTTTCGCAGCTGTCCCAGCATAAGTTTGAAAATAACCTTCCGGTGTCCGTATATGGAAAAAATATTTTTTTTGGGTCTGTTTTTCAGTTTCTGTTTACTTACTATTTAAAAAAAAATATTTTCTTTCTTTGCACCTTGAAAACAAAATAAACCAATCGTTTTTTTGGTTTTTGAAATAAAGTTTAGATTTCTTTTTTTAAACAGACGACTGCGGCGCTTGTTGGTGACGTCATCACCACGCACCTAAAAAAGAATGCAAATATATATATATTTTTTATTTTTATTTTAAATAATCCAAATTTGTAGCACAGCATCATAGTTTTCAAAGCTTGTTGGTTGTTAAGAGGTAGAAATGTAGGCTTCCAAATACATTTTAGCCAGAGTCACAAACTGCTAGTAATTATCCCCGCTTTTACTTTGAAAATAAACTTCCGGTTTCCGTAGATGGAAAAAAATATCCCTTTTTTGGTCTGTTTTTCCGTTTCTGTTTACTTATTTTTTTTAATGATTTCCTTTTTTGCACCTTAAAAACAAAACAAACATATCGTTTTTTTGTTTTTGAAATGCAGTTTAAATAAAAAAATAAAAAACAGACGACTGCGGCGCTTGCGTGTGACGTCATCAGCACGCGCCGCGGTGTCCACGCTGATCAACACAGCGAGCTGACTTCCCCGACATAGTTTAGCGTTTAAAAGATGGAGAAACTCGCCTCTTTGGGCAAGAAAGCGACGACGTCGGACCCGGAAGATCCCATCCGAAGCTTCGAGAAATGGAAAAAGAAGTACAACATCACCAAGTCTCGCGTGAAGCAGGAGCGTCAGGGCAGGAAGAAGCCGGAGTGGCAGGTGGAGCGGGAGAAGATCTCCAAGCTGGTCAGCAGGTACAGCGACATCAACACCAAAGACGCCATTAAGTTCTCCGACTTCCCCATCTCCAAGAACACCTTGCTGGGCCTGCAGCAGTGTCAGTACAGGCTGCCCACGGAGATCCAGCGGCAGACCATCGGCCTGGCCCTGCAGGGCAAGGACGTCCTCGGCGCCGCCAAGACGGGTTCTGGAAAGACGCTCGCCTTCTTGATCCCCGTGTTGGAGTGTCTGTACCGCCAGCAGTGGAGCTCCCTGGACGGCCTGGGCGCCCTCATCATCTCCCCCACCAGAGAGCTGGCCTACCAGACCTTCGAGGTGCTCCGCAGGGTGGGGAAGAACCACGACTTCTCCGCAGGGCTGGTCATCGGCGGGAAGGAGCTGAAGGCGGAGTCGGAGAAGATCCACCGCACCAACGTGGTCATCTGCACCCCGGGGCGGCTGCTCCAGCACATGGACGAGACGGCCGCCTTCCACGCCTCCAACCTGCAGGTGCTGGTGCTGGACGAGGCCGACCGCATCCTGGACATGGGCTTCGCCGACACGCTCAACGCCATCGTGGAGAACCTCCCCCGCACCCGCCAGACGCTGCTCTTCTCCGCCACGCAGACCAAGTCCGTCAAGGACCTGGCGCGGCTCAGCCTCAAGGACCCGGCGTACGTGTGGGTCCACGAGAAGGCCCGCTTCAGCACGCCGGCCACCCTGGAGCAGAGCTACGTGGTGTGCGAGCTCCACGCCAAAGTCAACATGCTCTTCTCCTTCATCCGGAGCCACCTGAGGAAGAAGATTATCGTCTTCTTCGCCTGCTGCAAGGAGGTGCAGTACCTCTTCCGGGTCTTCTGCCGCCTCCGACCGGGCCTGCCGGTTCTGGCCCTCCACGGCAAGCAGCAGCAGATGAAGCGGGTGGAGGTCTACCAGGACTTCCTGCGCAAGAGCACCGCCGTGCTGTTCGCCACCGACGTCGCCGCGCGAGGCCTGGACTTCCCGGCCGTCAACTGGGTGCTGCAGTACGACTGTCCCGAGGACGCCGACACCTACATCCACAGGGTGGGACGCACCGCCAGGTACAAGGAGGGCGGGGAGGCGCTGCTGCTCCTCCTCCCCTCGGAGGAGGAGGGCATGCTGGGACAGCTGCGGAAGAAGAAGGTGCCCATCAACAAGATCCAGGTGAGGGTTTTGGTTACATTTCATTCCTACCAAGTACCACCTATGGAAAAACCTGGCACTCCTAGTGGCAACATTGAAATACAGTAGCATAGTAGGTCTAAGTATTCATTAAAAACAAGGTTTTTATTTTTTCAAAGCATATTTAATATTTTTGGCCACAATTTGAACAGTAACACTGTGTTTGAATATAGAAAAATAAAATGCTGTACTTTTAATCAATGATTCTTTGGCATACCGCTAGTGCAGGGATGTCTAAAGTGCCAAGTTATATGACTGTGAGGTGTTCGGCTGTAAAATTGGCAAAAAAAAAGTTAGCATGCTAACAGTTAGCATGTATCAAGTGCCAAGTTATAGGACTCTGAGGTGTTTGGCTGCAAAATTGGCTAAAAAAGTTAGCATGGTAATGTCAGTATGCTAACGGTTAGCATGTGTCAGGTACCAAGTTGAAGGACTAAGGTGTTTGGCTGCAAAATTGGCTAAAAAGTTAGCATGCTAACAGTTAGCATGTCATACGACTAGGAAAAATACACAAATATAATTTGCTAAAAAAAACTAAAAAAAAAACTAAAAAACTTGGCATGTGTCAGGTACCAAGTTATGTATGACTGAGGTGTTTGGCTGCAAAATTGGCTAAAAAGTTAGCATGCTAACAGTTAGCATGTCATACGACTAGGAAAAATACACAAATATAATTTGCTAAAAAAAACTTTTAAAAAAACTAAAAAACTTGGCATGTGTCAAGTACCAAGTTATGTATGACTGAGGTGTTTGGCTGCAAAATTGGCTAAAAAAGTTAGCATGCTAACAGTTAGCATGTATCAAGTGCCAAGTTATAGGACTTTGAGGTGTTTGGCTGCAAAAATTGGCCAATAAAGTTAGCATGGTAATGTCAGAATGTTAACGGTTAACATGTGTCAGGTACCAAGTTAAAGGACTAAGGTGTTTGGCTGCAAAATTGGCTAAAAAGTTAGCATGCTAGGATGTTAGCATGTCAAGTACCAAGTGATATGACTCTTTGGCTGCAAAATAGGCTAAACAAGTTAGCACGCTAAAGTTAACATTCTAGCATGTCAACATTAGCATGCTAACAGTTGGCAAGTATCAAGTTACATTGAGTCTGAGGTGTTTGGCTGCACAAATGGCTAAGAAGGTTAGCATGCGAATGTCAGTAATGCCGCCCGAGGCTGAGCCAATCCGTGGCCTCGATACTGAACAGCACATGTCTGATTGTTTTGGTCTCAAATACTACTGGAGTATTGGTAGTTTTACTTCATTTAGCCACTTTTATGCTTGAAATTTTAAATGATGGTTTTAGTATCTTTAATGTAAAATAGACAGTATTTATATTATTCACATGTGAATAATGCTGTATAATAGACTGTATTTGTTATTCACATGTGAATAATTCTGTATAATAGACTGTATTTATGTTATTCACATGTGAATAATGCTGTATAATAGACTGTATTTATGTTATTCACATGTGAATAATTCTGTATAATAGACTGTATTTATATTATTCACATGTGAATAATGCTGTATAATTGACTGTATTTATATTATTCACATGTGAATAATGCTGTATAATAGACTGTATTTATATTATTCACATGTGAATAATGCTGTATAATTGACTGTATTTATATTATTCACATGTGAATAATGCTGTATAATAGACTGTATTTATATTATTCACATGTAAAAAAAATACTTGTCTATTATACAGCATTATTCACATGTGAATAATATAAATAGTTTATTATACAGCATTATTCACATGTGAATAATATGAATAGTTTATTATACAGCATTATTCACATGTGAATAATATAAATACAAAGTGTTTATTGTGAGCGAACTGTGGTGCTGAATTTCCCCCAGGGATCAATAAAGTACTTTTTATTCTATTCTATGTACTCATTTATTTTGTATTTATGGAAAAAGTTAGGACACCCCTGCGCTCGTGGTGCACGGTTTGAGAATGGCTGTTGGACTTCCAGGTACTCACAGAGTTTGTTTGCAGGTGAACCCGGAGAAGATTCAGGACATCCAGCAGAAGCTGCAGGCCTTCCTGGCGCAGGAGAAGGAGCAGAAGGAGCGCGCCCAGCGGTGCTTCGTCTCCTACCTGCGCTCCGTCTTCCTGATGAGGAACAAGGAGGTGTTTGACGTCTTCAAGCTGCGGCTCCGCGAGTACGCGCTCTCCCTCGGCCTGGCGGTGGCGCCGCGGGTGCGCTTCCTCAACAGAGCCCAGGCGCAGCGGGCGGGGAAGGCGCAGGAGGCGGAGTCCGAGGAGGAGGAGTTGCGCAGCTTCACAGCCCAGCTGAGAGGAGATGCTGAGTCAGAAGATGATGAGGTTGAGGTTAAAACGCTCCTGGGTGAAGACGGTGAGGAGGAGGAGGACGACCTCAAAGACTTGGATCTCCTGACTCTCAAAACCAAGGATGTGTTCCGCCTGGAGGAGGACCAGGACAGCGAGGAGTCCGACTGCGGCCCCGCTAAAAGCACGCAAAAACTCTCAAAGTTCAAGCAGGCCAAGAAGGTCCTGAAGAGGAACTTCAAGGTGAACACCAAAGTGGCTTTCACAGATGAAGGACAAGCCAGGCAGGTCTGGCCTCCCGTCCAGCGCCCGGCCGCCAGCCTGGAGCAGGACGAGGAGGAGGAGGAGGAGGATGAAGAGGAGGCGTCCGGCATCAGCTTGGAGAAAGCCAAGGAGCGTCTGAGGAGGGAGGACCGGGAGTTTGACAAGCCGGAGTACAGCCGCAAGGTGAAGGCCAAACACCGCGAGAAGAAGCTGAAGGCCAAGGAGGCCAAGAAGGAGGCCAAGAAGAAGCCTGCGCCGACCTCTGGCAGCGAGGATGAGGAGGATGAAGTCATTGCGTACCTGGACCATGACGGCCAAGACCAGTTCGACCCCAGCACCCTGCCGGACCCTGACCGACGCTCCTCGGACGAGGAGGAGGAGGATGATGATGATGAAGACAACGCTCGGCCCGCCAAACGGCGCCACAGCAGCAGTGAGGAAGAGGAGGAGCCCCCAGCTGCCAGGAGGAAGAAGGAGGAAGAGCACGCCACGCTGGACACGGGACTGACTCTGGCTGAGGACGAGGAGCTGGTCCTGCAGCTGCTGGCTGGGAGGAAGTGAAGTGTCTGACCCCGCCCACGTGTACATCATCATATGAGTCTGACCCCGCCCATGTGTACATCATCATCACTGTCATGAGTCTGACCCCGCCCACGTGTACATCATCATCGTCATGAGTCTGACCCCGCCCATGTGTACATCATCATCATTGTCATATGAGTCTGACCCCGCCCATGTGTACATCATCATCACTGTCATGAGTCTGACCCCGCCCACGTGTACATCATCATCGTCATATGAGTCTGACCCCGCCCACATGTACATCATCATCATTGTCATATGAGTCTGACCCCGCCCACGTGTATAGCATCATCAGTCATATGAGTCTGATCCCGCCCACGTGTACATCATCATCATTGTCATATGAGTCTGACCCCGCCCATGTGTACATCATCATCACTGTCATATGAGTCTGATCCCGCCCACGTGTACATCATCATCACTGTCATATGAGTCTGACCCCGCCCATGTGTACATCATCATCACTGTCATATGAGTCTGATCCCGCCCACGTGTACATCATCATCATTGTCATATGAGTCTGACCCCGCCCATGTGTACATCATCATCACTGTCATGAGTCTGACCCCGCCCACGTGTACATCATTGTCATGAGTCTGACCCCGCCCACGTGTACATCATCATCATTGTCATATGAGTCTGACCCGCCCACGTGTACATCATCATCATTGTCATATGAGTCTGACCCCGCCCACATGTACATCATCATCATATGAATCTGACCCCACCCACGTGTACATCATCATCACTGTCATATGAGTCTGACCCCGCCCACGTGTACATCATCATCATATGAATCTGACCCCGCCCACGTGTACATCATCATCATTGTCATATGAGTCTGACCCCGCCCACATGTACATCATCATCATTGTCATATGAGTCTGACCCCGCCCACGTGTACATCATCATCATTGTCATATGAGTCTGACCCCGCCCACGTGTACATCATCATCACTGTCATACGAGTCTGACCCCGCCCACGTGTACATCATCATCATCATTGTCATTATGAATCTGACCCCGCCCACATGTACATCATTGTCATATGAATCTGACCCCGCCCATGTGTACATCATCATTGTCATATGAATCTGACCCCGCCCACATGTACATCATCACTGCCATATGAGTCTGACCCCGCCCACGTGTACATCATCACTGTCATATGAGTCTGCACATCCACCACTCGTGCTCCAGCAATGACTTCATACAGACTTGTATTGTGGATGATGTACACACTCAATGACTTCATACAGACTTGTATTGTGGATGATGTACACACTCAATGACTTCATACAGACTTGTATTGTGGATGATGTACACACTCAATGACTTCATACAGACTTGTATTGTGGATGATGTACACACTCAATGACTTCATACAGACTTGTATTGTGGATGATGTACACACTCAATGACTTCATACAGACTTGTATTGTGGATGATGTACACACTCAATGACTTCATACAGACTTGTATTGTGGATGATGTACACACTCAATGACTTCATACAGACTTGTATTGTGGATGATGTACACACTCAATGACTTCATACGGACTTGTATTGTGGATGATGTACACACTCACAAATGTTGTTCTTAATGATGTCCAGGTTGATTTCAATGTTCATTTGATATAAAGTTATTCTATCAAGAATGTCTTTTGTAATGTTTCCTTCAAAAGGGCATCAAATAACATGATAGTAACACTCTTTCATATTTAAATGTACAATGATGTAATGTACTTTGAAAAGACATCAAAGTTATTGTGTGAAAGCTCCAAAACATCCACACATGCTTTTCTACACCAAAATGCATTTATTTAAATCTCCAGATTTTGGCGCGCTTTACCTTCCACATTTTTCACCCCATTCAAAGTGTTCCAACTTCAAACTGTTCAGCCTATTCGCGAATCGCAGGCTTTCACTTGACAAATTACAAAAATTCCCAAATTTTTCCAGAATTCCAGGTTTTCCAGGGACATTTTTCCCATTCAAAATGAATTGGCAGTTTTCTAAACTTCCACCATTTCCACATTTTTCAACCTATTCAAACCATTCCACCTTCAACGTATTCCACCTTCCAGAAAATTCAAAACAATTCCAGGATTTTCCAGAATTCCTGCTTTTCCAAAGCCCTATTTTCACCCTTTTTTCTGGCGACTACTCCCACATTTTTCAACCCACTTCAACCGTCAAAACTTAATCAGGACAAAAAACAAAGTTGTTTTTTGAACTTGGAAAAATTCCAGGAATTCCGTAATACCATTTCTCAATTAAAAATGTTACTACTTCAACATTTCTCGACCGATTAAAAAAATTAATTTACAACAATCACTTTTTTTGTTTTAGCATTTTCCAAAAAAATTCCCGCTTTTCCCGAAATTCCCAAATACCATTTACTACTTCAACATTTCTTGACCGATTTAAACAATTCCAACACCAACCAATTCAGCTCATTCTGGACATTCATGCTCTGAATCATTTTCCCGAAATCTCGCTTTTTCCAAAATTTCCAGGGACATTTTTCCCATTCAAAATGAATTGGCCATTTTCTAAACTTCCACCATTTCCGCAGTTTTCAACCTATTCAAACCATTCCACCTTCAACGTATTCCACCTTCCAGAAAATTCAAGACAATTCCAGGATTTTCCAGAATCCCTGGTTTTCCAAAGCCCTATTTTCACCCTTTTTTTGTCGACTACTCCTTCCACATTTTTCAACACATTTCAACCATTCCACCGTCAAAACATTCCTCTTAATCAGGACAAAAAACAAAGTTGTTTTTTTGAACTCGAAAAATTCCAGGATTTCCGTAATACCATTTCACAATTGAAAATGTGACTACTTCAACATTTCTCGACCGATTAAAAAAATTTCCAACACCAACTATCATGTTTTTTTTTCGCATTTTCCAAAAAAATTCCCGCTTTTCCCGAAATTCCCTAATACCATTTACTACTTCAACATTTCTTGCCCGATTTAAACAATTCCAACACCAACCAATTCAGCTCATTCAGGACATTCATGCTCTGAATCATTTTCCTAAAATCTCGTTTTTTCCCAAATTTCCAGGGACATTTTTCCCATTCAAAATGAATTGGCCATTTTGTAAACTTCCACCATTTCCACAGTTTTCAACACATTCCACCTTCCAGAAAATTCCAAACAATTCCAGGATTTTCCAGAATTCCTGCTTTTCCAAAGTCCTATTTCCACCCTTTGTTCTGGCAACTACTCTTTCCACATTTTTCAACCCACTTCAACCGTTCTGCCGTCAAATAATTCCTCTTACTCGGGACAAAAAACAAAGTTCTTTTTTAAACTCGAAAAATTCCAGGAAGCGTCTGTAATACCATTTCTCAACCAAAAATGTTACTACTTCAACATTTCTCGACCGATTAAAAAAATTCCAACACCAACCATTTCAACTCAATTACAACAATCACTTTTTACTTATTTTTTTTTAGCATTTTTCCAAAAAAATCCCGCTTTTCCCCAAATTCCCTACGACCATTTACTACTTCAACATTTCCAAACAATTCCAACACCAACCAATTCAGCTCATTCAGGACATTCATGCTCCGAATCCATCCATCCATTTTCTACCGCTTGTCCCTTTTGGAGTCGCGGGGGGTGCTGGAGCCGAATCATTTTCCAAAAATCTCCCTTTTCCCCAAATTTCCAGGAAGTTCCCATTGAAATGAATGGGACATTTTTCCAAGTTGCACAATTCCCACATTTTTCAAACTTTTCAAACCATTCCAACATCAACACATTCCAATCATCCTGGACATTCAAGCCAACACTTTCCCAAGTTCCAAACCAAATTCCGGTTTTCCTGGAAATTCAAACTCTTCAACATTCAAACCATTCCGACATTCAAAATATTCATTTTACTTCAACTTCAGCATTGGAGCATTCACACGCTATTCCTTCAAAAATTGCCTTTTCTAGTTAAATAAGCCTTTTTTCTGCTTATTTTTTTTATTGGATGGTAGTCTGTTTATTTCAATTTTTATTTTTTATCTTTATTACTTCTTGTGTAATTTATTTTTATCCCATATTTGTTTCCACTACTACACTAAATTGGAGTCCTTAATCTCGTTATATGCACATATAATGACAATAAAGTCCATTATATTCTGCAGTACACAAGTACCTCCGCAGGATGGCGGTAGTTCTCAGGTTCCAACTTCCACGGGAAGAATATTCACGCGGAAAAACCAAACAATTACATTTCTCAACGTAACGAGTGAGTCAAGGAAATTAACTAGAATTGTTTTTGATTGTTTTTTTTCCGTGTGCACCTGAACGCATCACCAAGTTGCATTCAGGAGCCGTGAGAGGAGTACGGAATTTACACACAAGTCCTCTTCCCATTTAATTTGGCGGTTTCGTTGAAAGTCGCTGCAATTCAAGCCCTCACTTTAATGACTTACTTACTTAGTTGAGTTCCAAGTGTCGTCTTGTTGACTTCCTATGTTGCTAATCCAGCTGTCCCTTGTTGAGTCATCTTAAAGAGCTACGTCACGGCCACCTGTGACCACATATAGCATCTCTTTCATGACATGCTAGCTCGTGTTGGCTGCTAGCCCGACACAGTCAACCTTAAAGCCGACGCGGAGGTAAGTTTTTGTTGCCTTTTGTCAACCTTACTCTTTTTTATGGACGCCTTTGTGTTGGATATTGCCAGCAAAGTTTGGCTTTTAATTGGTTTTGTGTCACCTTGCTTTCGGAAATAGAGATGTGACGTTCGCGAACGGTTCGAGTCTTTTGAACGGTTCTTTTAAATTGAACCGATTCGTAGTTGGGAGGCGACTTTTATGCACATTCTGATAAAGTGTCGGCAAACTAGAACATTAGTCAACATAAGTAGCAGCATTTGGATTTACTTGTTTTATTAGATAACATTTTTAAATAGAAATGTGATGTTTGCGAACGGTTCGAGAGTTTTGAATGGCTCTTTTAAATTGAACCGATTCGTAGTTGGGAGGCGATTTTTATGCACATTCTGATAAAGTGTCGGCAAACTAGAACAATAGTCAACATAAGTAGCAGCATTTGGATTTACTTGTTTTATTAGATACAAATTTGAAATAGAAATGTGATGTTTGCGAACGGTTCGTGAGTCTGAATGGCTCTTTTAAATTGAACCGATTCGTAGTTGGGAGGCGATGTTTATGCACATTCTGATAAAGCGTCGGCAAACTAGAACATTAGTCAACATAAGTAGCAGCATTTGGATTTACTTGTTTTATTAAATAGATACAAATTTGAAATAAAGATGTGACGTTCGCGAACGGTTCGAGTCTTTTGAACGGCATTTTTAAATTGAACCGATTCGTAGTTGTGAGGCGATTTCTATGCACATGCTGATAAAGCGTTGGCAAACTGGAAAATTAGTCAACATAAATAACAGCATTTGGATTTACTTGTTTTATTAAATAGATAAACATCTGAAAGAGATGTGACGTTTGCGAACGGTCCGAGTCGTTTGAACGGATTTTTTAAACTGAACGATGAGAACCGACTCGTCGTTGGGAGCCGATTTTTATGCACATGTTGATAAAGCGTCGGCACACTAGAAAATTAATCAACATAAGTAGCAGCATTTGGATTTACTTGTTCTATTAAATAAATAGGTACAAATGTGAAATAAAGATGTGACGTTCGTGAACAGTCAGGGTCGTTTGAACGGCTCTTTTTAAATTGAACGATGACAACCGATTCGTAGTTGGGAGGGGATTTTTATGCACATGTAGATAAAGCGTCGGCAAAGTAGAAAATTAGTCAACTTAAGTAGCATTTGGATTTACTTGTTTATTAAATAAATAGATACAAATGTAAAATAGAGATGTGACGTTCGCGAACGGCTCTTTTAAATTGAACGATGAGAACCGACTCGTAGTTGGGAGGTGATTTTAATGCCCATGTTGATAAAGCGTCGGCAAACTAGAAAATTAGTCAACAAATAGCATTTGGATTTTCTTTTATTAAATAAATAGATACAAATCTGAAATAGAAATGTGACGTTCGTTTGAACGGCTCTTTTACATTGAACAATGAGAACCGATTCGTAGTTGGGAGGCGATTTTTTATGCACATGTTGATAAAGCAAAACTAGACAATTAGTCAACAAATAGCATTTGGATTTTCTTGTTTTATTAAATAGATACAAATGTGAAATAGAGATGTGACGTTCACGAACGGCTCTTTTAAATTGAACGATGAGAACCGACTCGTAGTTGGGAGGCGATTTTTATGCACATGTTGATAAAGCGTCGACAAACTAGAAAATTAGTCAACAAATAGCATTTGGATTTTCTTGTTTTATTAAATAAATAGATACAAATGTGAAATAGAGATGTGACGTTCACGAACGGCTCTTTTAAATTGAACGATGAGAACCGATTCGTAGTTGGGAGGTGATTTTTATGCACATGTTGATAAAGCGTCGGCAAACTAGAAAATTAGTCAACAAATAGCATTTGGATTTACTTGTTTTATTAAATAAATAGATACAAATCTGAAATAGAAATGTGACGTTTGTTTGAACGGCTCTTTTAAATTGAACGATGAGAACCGATTCGTAGTGGGGAGCCGATTTTTTTATGCACATGTTGATAAAGCAAAACTAGAAAATTAGTCAACAAATAGCATTTGGATTTTCTTGTTTTATTAAATAAATAGATACAAATCTGAAGGAAAGATGTGACGTTCGCAAACGGTCCGGGTCGTTTGAACGGCTCCTTTAAATTGAACGTTGAGAACCGACTCGTAGTTGGAAGCCGATTTTTATGCACATGTTGATAAAGCGTCGGCAGACTAGAAAATTAGTCAACATAAATAACAGCATTTGGATTTACTTGTTTTATTAAATAAATAGATAAAACAATATTTTTATTCACTTCCGGTCCATTTTTCTAATACCGTATTTCCTTGAATAGCCGCAGGGGCGCTAATTAATTTAAAACCTCTTCTCACTCCTGCGCTTACCAAAAGCATGCGGGATGGGCATGCATGCGCTAATTATTTTAAAACCTCTTCTCACTCTGGCGCTTACCTTATCATATAAAGCACATTTAATAAAAAAAACGTTATTATGGTCTTACCTTTACTTGTAAATCAGTCCATGTGCAGCTGCTTCTGATCAAAAGCAGTCTTCCTTATCTTTCTTCAGTTTTAAAAGTCTCTGGAGATATTCCTTTAATTATTACCTCCTGCTTCGATTGAAAGTCCAGTTTAGAAAACTGTTTTATTTTAGATATGTAATCCTCCATGTTAAAAGTGCAAGCAAACGATCGCTGCTCACGCTTGCTGCTTGTTGTCTTCTTCTGCAGTACCGGTCTTCTGCAGTACTGGTAGTCGCAAGAAGGATCACTAGCGCCCTCTCCCACCAGGAGGCGGGAGTCATTTAATGCGCTAATTATTTTGCGGAACGAGTTTGACCCGGCTGTAATTCTAGGCAGGCGAATACTATATTCCCGGCGGCAATTCAAGGAAATACGGTATGTGAAGGAGTTCTACAGTAGCCTCAAAATTCTACACACAATACCCCATAATAACAATGTGTCGTTAAATGTATCCTCATTTTTATTATATTCAGATTTTTACCGGAGTTGTATACATTTTATTCTTACATTTCATTGGTGTATTTTCTACTACTGGTAAAATGCGCTCGTGCCACAATATTTTTTAGCTGAGGAACATTTCAAAACAGTGATGTCACTGTCAAAGCACGGGGGTATGGCACCGCCGTATGGAATATTTACAATAAAAATGCAAATAAATGATAACCGCTAGTAATTCCCACAAATAGTGTATATTTCTGTGAATGTAAATCATTCTCACGCACGTAATAAAACTATTTTTGAACGGCTCCTCAAGATCCCATCTCTATTCCGAAGTAATGATGTCCACAAATAAAGAACCCACTGGGACGATGACGTCAGCCAAGTGTGGCCCCGTACCTTCTTCGGGTGTCTCCGCCGGGCCCGTCCACCAAGCCAACATCTCCTCAGTTCTGTCCCCGCAAACGTCCCCCGCCGCCGTGATGCTGGTGACCAAGGTCTCCACTAACCATTTGACCAAAGCGCCTCTGGTCCAGGCCGGCACCACTCAGGGCAGGACCATGGTCATAACCGTGCCCAAGTCGGCGGGGCCGCCGGTGGCCGTGGCTCCTCGACCGGTCCAGACTCAGCTCCCCACCAACCTCCAGATCCCGCCGGGTGAGCCTCGGGTGTTGTTGATTGCTCAAAGCGGACTTCCGAGCGGCCCTGTAGAGTGAAAGTGTGCGTTGATGGGTCCACAGGCATGGTGCTGATCCGCAGCGACAGTGGTCAGCTGATGCTGATGTCCCAGCAGGCCTTGGCGCGAGCTCAGCAGGGAGTGAGGAGCAGCCAGTCGGCAGGATCCCTGACCCCGCAGGTGTGCGTCGGGACGCTGGGATGGCTCGGGTCATCCACACTGTCTTTCTCAATCCCCAGGCGTCCGCAGCGGCCGGCGGTCAGAGCAAGGAGAAGGTGACGGTGATCCACGTGACGGCGCCGGCCGTCCAGAAGACGGCCCTGGTGAAGGTACCGCCGTTCCGGGGGTTTGGGAAGAAACGGCGCCGGGGTGACCCGTACTGTACTCTGCCTTCAGGTGATCAACGTGGCCCACAAACCGGCCGTGGTTCATGCCCGCAGCCTGGTGCCGCCGGTCGCCGTGGGAACCAAGAAAGAGCCTCAGCCGACATTTAGTCAAGTGAGTATCGCATTTTTCTAGCCCGAGTCTGTCTCAGTTAACACACTTAAGTGCACTCAAACCAAGTACACTTAACACTAGGGGTTAGGGTTGTACAGTATACCAGTACTAGCAGTGTTTCCCATAAACTGCCAAGATGCCTGTGGCGGTGGGGGCGTGGCTATGGGCGTGGTCACCATGACGTCATCGAGTAATTTGCATAATTGACTACAATGATATGATTTTTTCTAAAAAGGCTCAAAAAATGTATACTTACTAATTAATAATAACAGTTTTGTTTTAAACGTCCATCCATCCATTTTACAATATAATTACAACACTTTATTACATATTTATATACAGATTTGAACAATAAGTTATTCACTGAAATATATTTATTAATTGTGGTTCTTACAAAAAATATAAAAGCTAAAATGTCTCTTAAAGCTCTTTAATTTATTTAATTTTTTTTAATTTTCTTTAATTCGTGCATACTAAATCATTTAACTTTAGCCTACTACTACAACTAGGGATGTCCGATAATATCGGCCTGCCGATATAATCGGCCGATAAATGCGTTAAAATGTAATATCGGAAATTATCGGTATGGTTTTTTTTATTATCGGTATCGTTTTTTTTAATTTTTTTTTTTTTTTTTAAATGAAATCAACATAAAAAACACAAGATACACTTACAATTAGTGCACCAACCCAAAAAACCTCCCTCCCCCATTTACACTCATTCACACAAAAGGGTTGTTTCTTTCTGTTATTAATATTCTGCTTCCTACATTATATATCAATATATATCAATACAGTCTGCAAGGGATACAGTCCGTAAGCACACATGATTGTGCGTGCTGCTGCTCCACTAATAGTACTAACCTTTAACAGTAATTTTACTCATTTTCATTAATTACTAGTTTCTATGAAACTGTTTTTATATTGTTTTACTTTATTTTTTATTCAAGAAAATGTTTTTTAATTTATTTATCTTATTTTATTTTATTAATTTAAAAAAAAGGACCTTATCTTCACCATACCTGGTTGTCCAAATTAGGCATAATAATGTGTTAATTCCACAACTGTATATATCAGTATTGGTATCGGTTGATATCGGTATCGGTAATTAAAGAGTTGGACAATATCGGAATATCGGATATCGGCAAAAAGCCATTATCGGACATCCCTACTTAACACTAGGGGTTAGGGTTGTACGGTATACCAGTACTAGTATAGTACCGCGATACTAATTAAACGTATTCGGTACTATACCGCCTCTAAAAAGTATCGCCCCCCCCGTCGTCACGTCATGACATTGCTGGTTTTACGGGCAGAGGAGCATGTTCGGCAGCGCACACACACAGAGTACTTACAAGCAGACACAGTGTGTAGACAGAAAAGGGAGAATGGACGCATTTTGGTGTAAAAAGTCAAGATAAAGGTGAAGTTATAACACTGAAACACCCTCAGGAAGAGGTGCTTTAAGACATGGCTAGCTAGCCGCAGCGTTTTAGCTACTTCTAAATCAATAATCCTCGTCTCCATGGCGACAAAGTACGTTTCTTACAAGTATCATTATCACTGGAGGACGAGGAATAGCTAAACATGCTTCACTACACACCGTTGGAGGATACAATAGCTCACCGGCGTCACAATGTAAACAAATGCCATGGGTGGATCTACACCTGACATCCACTGTAATGATACCAAGTACGGGAGCGTATCTTGTCGATACTACTATGATTACATCGATATTTTTTGGCATCACATCTTTCGTTTGTAAAAATAATGATTTTTTTTTTTTTTTAAACTCAGGAAATACGTTGAGAACTTTGAATATGACCAATGTAACTACTTGGTATCGCATCGATACCTAAATGTGTGGTATCATCCAAAACTAATGTCAAGTATCAAAGAAGAGAAGAATAAGTGATTATTACATTTGAACAGAAGTGTAGATAGAACATGTTAAAAGAGAAAGTAAGCAGATATTAACAGTAAATGAACAAGTAGATTAATAATCCATTTTTACAGTTTGTCACTCATAATGTGTACAAAATAATAGGTGTATAAATGACACAATATGTTACTGCAGACTAATTAGGAGTCTTTGTTTGTTTACTTACTACTAAAAGACAAGTTGTCTAGTATGTTCACTATTTTATTTAAGGACTAAATGACAATAATAAACATATGTTTCATGTACACTAACATTTTTTTGTTCAAATAAAGACAATAATGACATTTTTTGTGGTCCCCTTTATTTAGAAAAGTATCGAAATACATTTTGGTACCGGTACCAAAATATTGGTATCGGGACAACACCACTAGGGGTGTCCCGATCGGTTTCGGATGATATCAGCTTGCATGTAATCTACATATTCATACTAATACAATGCCCCACATTTTTGAGCTGATTCCAGCCATCCTCCCACACTACCTTCTGGTATATCCAACCCACAACAGGTTTTCCCTTTCCCCGGTTTTCCCGGAATTGTCTCCCCATTGACAATGCACTGCACAGGAAGTGATGTCATGAAAACGGCGGCGCCCTCAGTGGCACACTTTATGGAAGAATGAATAAACGTTGTCACTCAGGGGGACTTGGCGGGATGGCAAAGTTTGCAAATAGAGGCGTTTGTAAATGGAGGTTCCACTTGAAGTGACAAGTGGTCTTTGGTCCACGCTGCTTGTGTGCGTGACTTCCCACCCAGCAGGAGACCATGGAGAGCGTGAAGAAGTGCAAGAACTTCCTGGTGACCCTCATCAAGCTGGCGTCCAGCGACTCCAAGTCCACCAGCATGGCCAACAACGTGCGAGGCCTGGTCAGGAGTCTGCTGGTGCGCTTCCCCTCCCGGTCCCGGTCCCGGTCCCGGTCTACGTGGGCCGTCGGGTCACGTGTCCGCCTTGTCTCACCCGCAGGAAGGCAAGATGGAGGCGGAGGAGTTCACACAAGCACTCTATCGGGAGCTCAAGTCCACGCCGCAGCCGTGCTTGGTGCCTTTCCTCAAGGTGCAGGTCACATGACTTCTCCTGGTCACTAAGCACCCAACTAAACTTCTTTTCTTTAATCCACAGAAAAGTCTCCCGGCCGTGCGTCGCCTCACCTCGGACCCCCAGTCATTCATCCAGCAGGCCTCCTCCTGCCCCCCTGCTGTGAAGAAGCCCAGTATGAACGCTGCGCCAAGTCCAAGTCCAAGTCCAAGACCAGCCCAGCAGGTGGACTTCCTTTTGAATTAGGGATGTAACGTGTCAATGAATGATGATTGTCAGTCCTCACCATCAAGCACTAGAAGTCTTACTATTTAGCTACACCGCTAGCTGTGATAGTCAAATACCTTATTACTTGACACATGCTAACTGTTAGCATGCTAACTCTCTTTGCTAATTTTGCAGTCGAACGGCTCAGAGTCAAATACCTTATTACTTGACACATGCTAACTGTTAGCATGCTAACTTTTATTGCTAATTTTGCAGTCGAACGGCTCAGAGTCAAATACCTTATTACTTGACACATGCTAACTGTTAGCATGCTAACTTTTATTGCTAATTTTGCAGTCGAACGGCTCAGAGTCAAATACCTTATTACTTGACACATGCTAACTGTTAGCATGCTAACTTTTATTGCTAATTTTGCAGTGGAACGCCTCAGAGTCAAATACCTTATTATTTGACACATGCTAACTGTTAGCATGCTAACTCTCTTTGCTAATTTTGCAGTCGAACGCCTCAGAGTCAAATAACTTATTACTTGACACATGTTAACTGTTAGCATGCTAACTTTTATTGTTAATTTTGCAGTCGAACACCTTAGAGTCAAATAACTTATTACTTGACACGTTAACTGTTAGCATGCTAACTTTTATTGCTAATTTTGCAGCCGTACACCTCAGAGTCAAATACCTTATTACTTGACACATGCTAACTGTTAGCATGCTAACTTTTATTGCTAATTTTGCAGCCGTACACCTCAGAGTCAAATACCTTATTACTTGACACACGCTAACTGTTAGCATGCTAACTTTTATTGCTAATTTTGCAGTCGAACACCTTAGAGTCAAATAACTTATTACTTGACACATGTTAACTGTTAGCATGCTAACTTTTATTGCTAATTTTGCAGTCGAACGGCTCAGAGTCAAATACCTTATTACTTGACACATGCTAACTTTTATTGCTAATTTTGCAGTGGAACGCCTCAGAGTCAAATACCTTATTACTTGACACATGCTAACTGTAAGCATGCTAATGTTTATTGCTAATTTTGCAGTCGAACGCCTCAGAGTCAAATACCTTATTACTTGACACATGCTAACTGTAAGCATGCTAACGTTTATTGCTAATTTTGCAGTCGAACGCCTCAGAGTCAAATACCTTATTACTTGACACATGCTAACTGTTAGCATGCTAACTCTCTTTGCTAATTTTGCAGTCGAACGCCTCAGAGTCAAATACCTTATTACTTGACACATGCTAACTGTTACCATGCTAACTTTTATTGCTAATTTTGCAGTGGAACGCCTCAGAGTCAAATACCTTATTATTTGACACATGCTAACTGTTAGCATGCTAACTCTCTTTGCTAATTTTGCAGTCGAACGCCTCAGAGTCAAATACCTTATTACTTGACACATGCTAACTGTTAGCATGCTAACTTTTATTGCTAATTTTGCAGTCGAACACCTCAGAGTCAAATACCTTATTACTTGACACATGCTAACTGTTAGCATGCTAACTCTCTTTGCTAATTTTGCAGTCAAACGCCTCAGAGTCAAATAACTTATTACTTGACACATGCTAACTGTTAGCATGGTAACTGTCTTTGCTAATTTTGCAGTCGAACACCTTAGAGTCAAATACCTTATTACTTGACACGTTAACTGTTAGCATGCTAACTTTTATTGCTAATTTTGCAGCCGTACACCTCAGAGTCAAATACCTTATTACTTGACACATGTTAACTGTTAGCATGCTAACTGTCTTTGCTAATTTTGCAGCCGTACACCTCATAGTCAAATACTTTTACTTGACACATGCTAACTGTTAGCATGCTAACTCTCTTTGCTAATTTTGCAGTCGAACGCCTCAGAGTCAAATACCTTATTACTTGACACATGCTAACTGTTAGCATGCTAATTTTGCAGTCGAACATCTTAGAGTCAAATAACTTATTACTTGACACATGCTAACTGTTAGCATGGTAACTGTCTTTGCTAATTTTGCAGTCGAACACCTTAGAGTCAAATACCTTATTACTTGACACGTTAACTGTTAGCATGCTAACTTTTATTGCTAATTTTGCAGCCGTACACCTCAGAGTCAAATACCTTATTACTTGACACATGTTAACTGTTAGCATGCTAAAAATTTTGTTAGTTTTGCAGTCGAATACCTTATTACTTGACACATGTTAACTGTTAGCATGCTAACTGTCTTTGCTAATTTCGCAGCCATACACCTCAGAGTCAAATACCTTATTACTTGACACATGTTAACTGTTAGCATGCTAAAAATGTTGTTAGTTTTGCAGTCGAATACCTTATTACTTGACACATGTTAACTTTTAGCATGCTAACTTTCTTTGCCAATTTTGCAGCCGTACACCTCAGAGTCAAATAACTTATTACTTGACACATGCTAACTTTCTTTGCTAATTTTGCAGCCGTACACCTCAGAGTCAAATACCTTATTACTTGACACATGTTAACTGTTAGCATGCCAACTTTTTTTGCTAATTTTGCAGCCGCACACCTCATAGAGTCAAATACCTTACTTGACACATGCTAACTGTTAGCATGCTAACTGTCTTTGCTAATTTTGCAGCCATACACCTCAGAGTCAAATACCTTATTACTTGACACATGCTAACTGTTAGCATGCTAACATTTTTGTTAGTTTTGCAGTCGAATACCTTATTACTTGACACATGTTAACTGTTAGCATGCTAACTTTTATTGTTAATTTTGCAGTCGAACACCTTAGAGTCAAATAACTTATTACTTGACACATGTTAACTGTTAGCATGCTAACTTTTATTATTAATTTTGCAGTGGAACATCTTAGAGTCAAATACCTTATTACTTGACACATGTTAACTGTTAGCAGGCTAACTTTTTTTGTTAGTTTTGCAGCCGTACACCTCAGAGTCAAATACCTTATTACTTGACACATGCTAACTGTTAGCATGCTAACTGTCTTTGCTAATTTTGCAGCGGTACAACCCAGTCACACAATTTGGTATTTCACACATGTCAACTGTTAGCATGCTAGCATTGTTGTTGGGGGGTCAGGGCATTAGGAGGTGTGAGGGCCCGTTCAAAGCTGAATTTAAATTTGAAAAGGTAATACTGCGATGTAAGCGTTACATCCCTAGTTCTAATCATCTCTGATACTGTAAGGAACATAATGTGATGTCACTTAGCTTCAGGTCCAGCAGTCCAGTCTGAGACCTGAGCTCAGCACGTTGGCCCAGTCCAGAACGTTCCCCTCCATGAGCATCAGACCCACCTTCCAAACAGGAAAACATGTCCCAGGTGAGAAGATGACTCTTATCAAAGATCCTTTATTGGAGCAGGACGTCTTCCTCAAGCCCTCCATGTGGTCTTAGGAGCGTTCAGGCCTTTGGCAGGAGATCCACCTGGGACCAGCAGACCTTCATCCAGGGAGAACTCTGCATCTTACAAGTAAGAAGATGAGGTTAAACACCTCCTTCCATGCGAGTCCTCCTCTTATCCGCCCCGTGTGCTCTCAGAGAAGATGACGACATTAACGACGTGGCGTCCATGGCAGGAGTCAACCTGCGAGAGGAGAACGCTCGGATCCTGACCAGCGCGGTCGGCGCCGTGGTCCAGTCCTGCCAGGACCAGCTCTTCCTGTCTTCTCCACCCGTGCTCGGCAGAATCCTCCACACAGGTGCAGGCCACTCCACCCATGACCTTGGGTAACGGACTCGTTTTAATACCGCGCGCGTCTCAGGGCGGGAACTGGGGGTGACGGAGGTGGGCCCGGAGGTGGTGGCTCTGGTCTCTCATGCCACCCAGGAGTATCTCCGTGGCATCCTGGAGAAGCTCTCTGCCATGGCAGAACACCGCAAGGCAGGTCTGAAGGTACCGACCCATCTGCGTCTTCAAGTACACTCACACACTTTTCTACTGATATGTCCTATGGGATACTTGGTTGTGGTCTACTGAGCCAAACAAAAGTGGTTTTTAGGATCTGTCCCTCATACATTAAAGCAGGGGGGAACCCAAACTAGGGTTGGGTTTGGTACCAAAATGTATTTTGATACTTTTCGGTACTTTTCTACATAAAGGGGACCACGAAAATGTCATTATTGTCTTTATTTGAACAAAATGACATGAAACATGTTTATTATTGTTATTTAGTCCAAAAATAAAATAGTCAACATACTAGACAACTTGTCTTTTAGTAGTAAACAAACAAAGACTCCTAATTAGTATGCAGTAACATATTGTGTCATTTATACCCCTATTATTTTGTACACATTATGAGGGACAAACTGTAAAAAAAAAATATTATTAATCTCCTTGTTCATTTACTGTTAATATCTGCTTATTTTCTGTTTTAACATGTTCTATCTACACTTCTGTTCAAATGTAATAATCACTTATTCTTCTCTTCTTTGATACTTGACATTAGTTTTGGATGATACCACACATTTAGGTATCGATCCGATACCAAGTAGTTACAGGATCATACATTGGTCATATTCAAAGACGTATTTACTGACTTTATAAACATATGAATTTAAAAAAAAAGGAAAAAATATCGATGTAATCATAGTAGTATCGACTAGATACGCTCTTGTGCTTGGTATCATTACAGTGGATGTCAGTTCTATCTACACTTCTGTTCAAATGTAATAATCACTTATTGTTCTCGTCTTTGATACTTTACATTAGTTTTGGATGATACCACACATTTAGGTATCGATCCGATACCAAGTAGTTACAGGATCATACAGTGGTCATATTCAAAGACGTATTTACTGACTTTATAAACATATGAATTTAAAAAAAAAAAAGGAAAAAATATCGATGTAATCATAGTAGTATCGACTAGATACGCTCTTGTGCTTGGTATCATTACAGTGGATGTCAGGTGTAGATCCACCCATGGCGTTTGTTTACATTGTGACGCCGGTGAGCTATTGTATCCTCCTACGGTGTGTAGTGAAGCATGTTTAGCTATTCCTCGTCCTCCAGTGATAATACTACGTGTAAGAAACTTACTTTTTTTTTGTCGCCATGGAAGCGAAGGTTATCCAAATATAGCACTGTTTGATTACATTTGGTATCTGACCCGACTGTACACCTTTATAAAGCTTTAGTGATGCCACAGTTTGACCCTGGAACTGATTATTATATTATATTATACTTCCGGTTGAAAGCTCAGTCCAAAAGATGATGCTGTAGCACAAACAACACACCTCGTCAGTGTTTGCTTGGTTTTTTTCAAAAACTCTTTGCATTATGGCCGTCGGCGAATAAAAATACATAAATTAGCTGCACCGCTTTATAAGCCGCAGGTTACAAAGCGTCGGAAAAAAGTAGCGTCTTAGAGTCTGGAATTTACTGTAATCTAAGTAGAATAGCAACAATAACAACAACAGTCCGTAATTTAAGTAGAATAGCAACAATAACAACAACAGTCCGGAATTGACGGTAATCTAAGTAGAATAGCAACAATAACAACAGTCCAGAATTTACGGTAATCTAAGTAGAATAGCAACAATAACAACAACAGTCCGGAATTGACGGTAATCTAAGTAGAATTGCAACAATAACAACAACAGTCCGGAATTGACGGTAATCTAAGTAGAATTGCAACAATAACAGTCCAGAATTTACGGTAATCTAAGTAGAATAGCAACAATAACAACAACAGTCCGGAATTGACGGTAATCTAAGTAGAATTGCAACAATAACAACAACAGTCCAGAATTTACGGTAATCTAAGTAGAATAGCAACAACAGTCCGGAATTGACGGTAATCTAAGTAGAATTGCAACAATAACAACAACAGTCCAGAATTTACGGTAATCTAAGTAGAATAGCAACAATAACAACAAAAACAGTCCGGACTTTACGGTAATCTAAGTTAGAATAACAACAACAGTCCGGAATTTACAGTAATCTAAGTAAAATAACAACAATAACAACAACATTCAGGAATTGACGGTAATGTAATCTAAGTAGAATTGCAACAATAACAACAACAGTCCGGAATTGACGGTAATCTAAGTACAATAACAACAACAACAGTCCGGAATTGACGGTAATCTAAGTACAATAACAACAGTCCGGAATTGACGGTAATCTAAGTACAATAACAACAACAGTCCGGAATTGACGGTAATCTAAGTAGAATAGCAACAATAACAACAACAGTCTGGAATTTACAGTAATCTAAGTAGAATAGCAACAATAACAACAACAGTCCGGTATTTACAGTAATCTAAGTAGAATAGCAACAATAACAACAGTCTGGAATTTACAGTAATCTAAGTAGAATAGCAACAACAGTCTGGAATTTACAGTAATCTAAGTAGAATAGCAACAATAACAACAGTCTGGAATTTACAGTAATCTAAGTAGAATAGCAACAATAACAACAACAGTCTGGAATTTACAGTAATCTAAGTAGAATAGCAACAATAATAACAACAACAGTGCGGAATTTACGGTAATCTAAGTAGAATAGCAACAATAACAACAACAGTGCGGAATTTACAGTAATCTAAGTAAAATAACAACAATAACAACAACATTCAGGAATTGACGGTAATGTAATCTAAGTAGAATTGCAACAATAACAACAACAGTCCGGAATTGACGGTAATCTAAGTACAATAACAACAACAACAGTCCGGAATTGACGGTAATCTAAGTACAATAACAACAGTCCGGAATTGACGGTAATCTAAGTACAATAACAACAACAACAGTCCGGAATTGACGGTAATCTAAGTAGAATAGCAACAATAACAACAACAGTCTGGAATTTACAGTAATCTAAATAGAATAGCAACAACAACAACAACAGTCCGGAATTTACAGTAATCTAAGTAGAATAGCAACAACAGTCTGGAATTTACAGTAATCTAAGTAGAATAGCAACAATAACAACAGTCTGGAATTTACAGAAATCTAAGTAGAATAGCAACAATAACAACAACAGTCTGGAATTTACAGTAATCTAAGTAGAATAGCAACAATAATAACAACAACAGTGCGGAATTTACGGTAATCTAAGTAGAATAGCAACAATAACAACAACAGTGCGGAATTTACAATAATCTAAGTAGAATAGCAACAATAACAACAACAGTGCGGAATTTACGGTAATCTAAGTAGAATAGCAACAATAACAGTGCGGAATTGATGGTAATCTAAGTAGAATAGCAACAATAACAACAACAGTCCGGAATTGATGGTAATCTAAGTAGAATAGCAACAATAACAACAACAGTCCGGAATTGACGGTAATCTAAGTAGAATTGCAACAATAACAACAACAACAGTCCAGAATTTACGGTAATCTAAGTAGAATTGAAACAATAACAGTCCAGAATTTACGGTAATCTAAGTAGAATAGCAACAATAACAACAACAGTCCGGAATTGACGGTAATCTAAGTAGAATTGCAACAATAACAACAACAGTCCAGAATTTACGGTAATCTAAGTAGAATAGCAACAATAACAACAAAAACAGTCCGGACTTTACGGTAATCTAAGTTAGAATAACAACAACAGTCCGGAATTGACGGTAATCTAAGTACAATAACAACAACAACAGTCCGGAATTGACGGTAATCTAAGTACAATAACAGTCCGGAATTGACGGTAATCTAAGTAGAATAGCAACAATAACAACAACAACAGTGCGGAATTGATGGTAATCTAAGTAGAATAGCAACAATAACAACAACAGTCCGGAATTGATGGTAATCTAAGTAGAATAGCAACAATAACAACAACAGTCCGGAATTGACGGTAATCTAAGTAGAATTGCAACAATAACAACAACAACAGTCCAGAATTTACGGTAATCTAAGTAGAATTGAAACAATAACAGTCCAGAATTTACGGTAATCTAAGTAGAATAGCAACAATAACAACAACAGTCCGGAATTGACGGTAATCTAAGTAGAATTGCAACAATAACAACAGTCCACAATTTACGGTAATCTAAGTAGAATAGCAACAATAACAACAAAAACAGTCCGGACTTTACGGTAATCTAAGTTAGAATAACAACAACAGTCCGGAATTGACGGTAATCTAAGTACAATAACAACAACAACAGTCCTGAATTGACGGTAATCTAAGTAGAATAGCAACAATAACAACAACAGTCTGGAATTTACAGTAATCTAAGTAGAATAGCAACAACAACAACAACAGTCCGGAATTTACAGTAATCTAAGTAGAATAGCAACAATAACAACAGTCTGGAATTTACAGTAATCTAAGTAGAATAGCAACAACAGTCTGGAATTTACAGTAATCTAAGTAGAATAGCAACAATAACAACAGTCTGGAATTTACAGTAATCTAAGTAGAATAGCAACAATAACAACAACAGTCTGGAATTTACAGTAATCTAAGTAGAATAGCAACAACAGTCTGGAATTTACAGTAATCTAAGTAGAATAGCAACAATAACAACAGTCTGGAATTTACAGAAATCTAAGTAGAATAGCAACAATAACAACAACAGTCTGGAATTTACAGTAATCTAAGTAGAATAGCAACAATAATAACAACAACAGTGCGGAATTTACGGTAATCTAAGTAGAATTGCAACAATAACAGTCCAGAATTTACGGTAATCTAAGTAGAATAGCAACAATAACAACAGTCTGGAATTTACAGTAATCTAAGTAGAATAGCAACAACAGTCTGGAATTTACAGTAATCTAAGTAGAATAGCAACAATAACAACAACAGTCCGGAATTGACGGTAATCTAAGTACAATAACAACAACAACAGTCCGGAATTGACGGTAATCTAAGTACAATAACAACAATAACAACAACATTCAGGAATTGACGGTAATGTAATCTAAGTAGAATTGCAACAATAACAACAACAGTCCGGAATTGACGGTAATCTAAGTACAATAACAACAACAACAGTCCGGAATTGACGGTAATCTAAGTACAATAACAACAGTCCGGAATTGACGGTAATCTAAGTACAATAACAACAGTCCGGAATTGACGGTAATCTAAGTAGAATAGCAACAATAACAACAACAGTCTGGAATTTACAGTAATCTAAGTAGAATAGCAACAACAACAACAACAGTCCGGAATTTACGGTAATCTAAGTAGAATAGCAACAATAACAACAGTCTGGAATTTACAGTAATCTAAGTAGAATAGCAACAACAGTCTGGAATTTACAGTAATCTAAGTAGAATAGCAACAACAGTCTGGAATTTACAGTAATCTAAGTAGAATAGCAACAATAACAACAACAGTCTGGAATTTACAGTAATCTAAGTAGAATAGCAACAATAACAACAACAGTCTGGAATTTACAGTAATCTAAGTAGAATAGCAACAACAACAGTGCGGAATTTACGGTAATCTAAGTAGAATAGCAACAACAGTGCGGAATTTACGGTAATCTAAGTAGAATAGCAACAATAACAACAACAGTGCGGAATTTACGGTAATCTAAGTAGAATAGCAACAATAACAACAACAGTGCGGAATTTACGGTAATCTAAGTAGAATAACAACAACAGTGCGGAATTGATGGTAATCTAAGTAGAATAGCAACAATAACAACAACAGTCCGGAATTGATGGTAATCTAAGTAGAATAGCAACAATGACAACAACAGTCTGGAATTTACAGTAATCTAAGTAGAATAGCAACAATAACAACAACAACAGTGCGGAATTTACGGTAATCTAAGTAGAATAGCAACAATTACAACAACAGTCTGGAATTTACAGTAATCTCAGTAATCTAAGTAGAATAGCAACAATAACAACAACAACAGTGCGGAATTTACGGTAATCTAAGTAGAATAGCAACAACAGTGCGGAATTTACGGTAATCTAAGTAGAATAGCAACAACAGTGCGGAATTTACGGTAATCTAAGTAGAATAGCAACAATAACAACAACAGTGCGGAATTTACGGTAATCTAAGTAGAATAGCAACAATAACAACAGTGCGGAATTTACGGTAATCTAAGTAGAATAGCAACTATAACAACCACAGTGCGGAATGTACGGTAATCTAAGTAGAATAGCAACAATAACAACAGTGCGGAATTTACGGTAATCTAAGTAGAATAGCAACTATAACAACCACAGTGCGGAATGTACGGTAATCTAAGTAGAATAGCAACAATAACAACAACAGTGCGGAATTTACGGTAATCTAAGTAGAATAGCAACAATAACAACAACAGTGCGGAATTTACGGTAATCTAAGTAGAATAGCAACAACAGTCCGGAATTGATGGTAATCTAAGTAGAATAGCAACAATAACAACAACAGTCTGGAATTTACAGTAATCTAAGTAGAATAGCAACAATAACAACAACAACAGTGCGGAATTTACGGTAATCTAAGTAGAATAGCAACAATAACAACAACAGTGCAGAATTTACGGTAATCTAAGTAGAATAGCAACAATAACAACAACAGTCTGGAATTTACAGTAATCTAAGTAGAATAGCAACAATAACAACAACAACAGTGCGGAATTTACGGTAATCTAAGTAGAATAGCAACAATAACAACAACAGTGCAGAATTTACGGTAATCTAAGTAGAATAGCAACAATAACAACAACAACAGTGCGGAATTTACAGTAATCTAAGTAGAATAGCAACAATAACAACAGTCTGGAATTTACAGTAATCTAAGTAGAATAGCAACAACAGTCTGGAATTTACAGTAATCTAAGTAGAATAGCAACAATAATAACAACAACAGTGCGGAATTTACGGTAATCTAAGTAGAATAGCAACAATAACAACAACAGTGCGGAATTTACAGTAATCTAAGTAAAATAACAACAATAACAACAACATTCAGGAATTGACGGTAATGTAATCTAAGTAGAATTGCAACAATAACAACAACAGTCCGGAATTGACGGTAATCTAAGTACAATAACAACAACAACAGTCCGGAATTGACGGTAATCTAAGTACAATAACAACAGTCCGGAATTGACGGTAATCTAAGTACAATAACAACAACAACAGTCCGGAATTGACGGTAATCTAAGTAGAATAGCAACAATAACAACAACAGTCTGGAATTTACAGTAATCTAAGTAGAATAGCAACTACAACAACAACAGTCCGGAATTTACAGTAATCTAAGTAGAATAGCAACAATAACAACAGTCTGGAATTTACAGTAATCTAAGTAGAATAGCAACAACAGTCTGGAATTTACAGTAATCTAAGTAGAATAGCAACAATAACAACAGTCTGGAATTTACAGAAATCTAAGTAGAATAGCAACAATAACAACAACAGTCTGGAATTTACAGTAATCTAAGTAGAATAGCAACAATAATAACAACAACAGTGCGGAATTTACGGTAATCTAAGTAGAATTGCAACAATAACAGTCCAGAATTTACGGTAATCTAAGTAGAATAGCAACAATAACAACAGTCTGGAATTTACAGTAATCTAAGTAGAATAGCAACAACAGTCTGGAATTTACAGTAATCTAAGTAGAATAGCAACAATAACAACAACAGTCCGGAATTGACGGTAATCTAAGTACAATGACAACAACAACAGTCCGGAATTGACGGTAATCTAAGTACAATAACAACAATAACAACAACATTCAGGAATTGACGGTAATGTAATCTAAGTAGAATTGCAACAATAACAACAACAGTCCGGAATTGACGGTAATCTAAGTACAATAACAACAACAACAGTCCGGAATTGACGGTAATCTAAGTACAATAACAACAGTCCGGAATTGACGGTAATCTAAGTACAATAACAACAGTCCGGAATTGACGGTAATCTAAGTAGAATAGCAACAATAACAACAACAGTCTGGAATTTACAGTAATCTAAGTAGAATAGCAACAACAACAACAACAGTCCGGAATTTACGGTAATCTAAGTAGAATAGCAACAATAACAACAGTCTGGAATTTACAGTAATCTAAGTAGAATAGCAACAACAGTCTGGAATTTACAGTAATCTAAGTAGAATAGCAACAACAGTCTGGAATTTACAGTAATCTAAGTAGAATAGCAACAATAACAACAACAGTCTGGAATTTACAGTAATCTAAGTAGAATAGCAACAATAACAACAACAGTCTGGAATTTACAGTAATCTAAGTAGAATAGCAACAACAACAGTGCGGAATTTACGGTAATCTAAGTAGAATAGCAACAACAGTGCGGAATTTACGGTAATCTAAGTAGAATAGCAACAATAACAACAACAGTGCGGAATTTACGGTAATCTAAGTAGAATAGCAACAATAACAACAACAGTGCGGAATTTACGGTAATCTAAGTAGAATAACAACAACAGTGCGGAATTGATGGTAATCTAAGTAGAATAGCAACAATAACAACAACAGTCCGGAATTGATGGTAATCTAAGTAGAATAGCAACAATGACAACAGTCTGGAATTTACAGTAATCTAAGTAGAATAGCAACAATAACAACAACAACAGTGCGGAATTTACGGTAATCTAAGTAGAATAGCAACAATTACAACAACAGTCTGGAATTTACAGTAATCTCAGTAATCTAAGTAGAATAGCAACAATAACAACAACAACAGTGCGGAATTTACGGTAATCTAAGTAGAATAGCAACAACAGTGCGGAATTTACGGTAATCTAAGTAGAATAGCAACAACAGTGCGGAATTTACGGTAATCTAAGTAGAATAGCAACAATAACAACAACAGTGCGGAATTTACGGTAATCTAAGTAGAATAGCAACAATAACAACAGTGCGGAATTTACGGTAATCTAAGTAGAATAGCAACTATAACAACCACAGTGCGGAATGTACGGTAATCTAAGTAGAATAGCAACAATAACAACAACAGTGCGGAATTTACGGTAATCTAAGTAGAATAGCAACAATAACAACAACAGTGCGGAATTTACGGTAATCTAAGTAGAATAGCAACAACAGTCCGGAATTGATGGTAATCTAAGTAGAATAGCAACAATAACAACAACAGTCTGGAATTTACAGTAATCTAAGTAGAATAGCAACAATAACAACAACAACAGTGCGGAATTTACGGTAATCTAAGTAGAATAGCAACAATAACAACAACAGTGCAGAATTTACGGTAATCTAAGTAGAATAGCAACAATAACAACAACAGTCTGGAATTTACAGTAATCTAAGTAGAATAGCAACAATAACAACAACAACAGTGCGGAATTTACGGTAATCTAAGTAGAATAGCAACAATAACAACAACAGTGCAGAATTTACGGTAATCTAAGTAGAATAGCAACAATAACAACAACAACAGTGCGGAAATGATGGTAATATAAGTAGAATAGCAACAATAACAACAACAGTCCGGAATTGATGGTAATCTAAGTAGAATAGCAACAATAACAACAACAACAGTGCGGAATTTACGGTAATCTAAGTAGAATAGCAACAATAACAACAACAGTGCGGAATTTACGGTAATCTAAGTAGAATAGCAACAATAACAACAACAGTGCGGAATTTACGGTAATCTAAGTAGAATAGCAACAATAACAACAACAGTGCGGAATTTACGGTAATCTAAGTAGAATAGCAACAATAACAACAACAACAGTGCGGAATTTACGGTAATCTAAGTAGAATAGCAACAATAACAACAGCAATTTAAAATGCTCACCTTTGCCAGTCCTCCATTGGGGTCTACAGAGAGTTGTAAGGATTGTGATCCTGTCCCAAGGAAGACCTGCAGCACACCAAGGTGAGCGACGTGCGCTGCCAGCTGCGTTTCCTGGAGGAAGTGGAGAGTGTGAAGAAGAAGAGGAAAGAAGAGGAGGAGCGGGAGAGGCTGCTGCGCCTGGCCCGGGTAAGTGGCACACCACCTGACCAGTAAGTGGTACACGACCTGACCAGTAAGTGGTACACGACCTGACCAGTAAGTGGTACACGACCTGACCAGTAAGTGGGTACACGAGGTGGACCTGACCAGTAAGTGGTACACCACCTGACCAGTAAGTGGTACACCACCTGACCAGTAAGTGGTACACGACCTGACCAGTAAGTGGTACACGAGGTGGACCAGACCAGTAAGTGGGTACACGACCTGACCAGTAAGTGGTACACGAGGTGGACCAGACCAGTAAGTGGGTACACGAGGTGGACCAGACCAGTAAGTGGGTACACGAGGTGGACCAGACCAGTAAGTGGGTACACGAGGTGGATCTGACCAGTAAGTGGTACACGAGGTGGACCTGACCAGTAAGTGGGTACACGAGGTGCACCTGACCAGTAAGTGGGTACATGAGGTGGACCAGACCAGTAAGTCCGTCTCACGTCCATCCCTCTCACAGAGCCGCTCCCACGCTGAGGACCCCCTGCTGCAGCAGCTCAAGCAGCGTGCCAAAGAGGTGACCTTTGACCCCGCCTAAACGTTCCCCTCCTCCCCCCGCTGAGATTGTGTCCTCTGCCTTTAGTTGCAACAACTGGAAGAAGCTCAGCTGCAGCAGCGCGAGGCCAACATGGCCGCCCTGGCCGCCATCGGGCCACGCAAGAAGCGAGCAGCCAGCCAGATGGAAGGCCAGGTAAGTGTCTTGTGGCCCCACCACTTTGTTCCCCCCGGGTCTTTATTCTTCTCTCGGGCGTCAGGTGTTGCTGCCGCCAAGACCGGGCTTCCAGCGCGTGACTCGGGTCATGCTGCGTGACCTCCTGCTGTGCATGGAGCAGGACCACTTCCTGCGCCGCTCCCTCACCCTCTACAGAGCCATGCTCTGATGCCTCCTGGCTCCTCCCATTATTACATTTGTTGCCACACCTTTTGTAAATACCTGACTTCTTCTTTTCATTTGGTTCACAAAATGGCTTTAATTGTTTGACCGCCACATTAAAAAATGTCCACAAGCATTCTGTTGTCTTCTGTGCAGGTTTGTTGTCCAAAGTATTGACAACATTTTGTGGCGGAGGTGACTCAAACACAATGACATCACCTCACTTCCTGTCAGGCGCAGTCCAGCACTTCCTGTTTGACTCGTCCGGGGGAGGAGCCCCGGCCACTGAGCCCCGCCCTCTGCAGCACGTACTCGCTGAAGTGGGAGGGGCAGTCTGCACCGCCACCGCATGAACTACATGTGATGTAGAAGCTGCTCTGCTGCAGTCGCTGCAACACCTGCACACAAGTAACACACACACATGTTACCACAACACACTTTCCATGTTACCACAACATGTTACCACAACACACTTTTCACGTTACCACAACACGTTACCACAACACACTTTCCATGTTACCACAACATGTTACCACAACACACTTTTCATGTTACCACAACACACTTTTCATGTTACGACAATTACAACAACACACGTTTCATGTTACAACACACTTTTCATGTTACAACAATTACGACAACACACTTTTCACGTTACAACAATTACAACAACACACGTTTCATGTTACAACAATTACAACAACACACGTTTCATGTTACGACAACACACTTTTCATGTTACAACAATTACAACAACACACGTTTTATGTTACGACAACACACTTTTCATGTTACAACTATTACGACAACACTTTTCACGTTACAACAATTACAACAACACACGTTTCATGTTACAACAACACACGTTTCATGTTACAACAATTACAACAGCACACGTTTCATGTTACGACAACACACTTCATGTTATGACAACACACTTTTCATGTTATGACAACACACTTTTCACGTTACAACAATTACAACAACACACGTTTCATGTTACAACAATTACAACAACACACGTTTCATGTTACGACAACACACTTTTCATGTTACAACAATTACAACAACACACGTTTTATGTTACGACAACACACTTTTCATGTTACAACAATTACGACAACACACTTTTCACGTTACAACAATTACAACAACACACGTTTCATGTTACAACAACACACGTTTCATGTTACAACAATTACAACAGCACACGTTTCATGTTACGACAACACACTTCATGTTATGACAACACACTTTTCATGTTATGACAACACACTTTTCATGTTACAACAATTACAACAACACACGTTTCATGTTACAACAACACACTTTTCATGTTACAACAATTACAACAACACACGTTTCATGTTACAACAACACACGTTTCATGTTACGACAACACACTTTTCATGTTACAACAATTACAACAACACACGTTTCATGTTACGACAACACACTTTTCATGTTACAACAATTACAACAACACACGTTTCATGTTACGACAACACACTTTTCATGTTACAACAAATACGACAACACACGTTTCATGTTACGACAACAGACTTTTCATGTTACGACAACACACTTTTCATGTTACAACAATTACAACAACACACGTTTCATGTTACGACAACACACTTTTCATGTTACAACAATTACAACAACACACGTTTCATGTTACGACAACACACTTTTCATGTTATAACAAATACGACAACACACGTTTCATGTTACGACAACACACTTTTCATGTTACGACAACACACTTTTCATGTTACGACAACACACTTTTCATGTTACGACAACACACTTCATGTTACGACAACACACTTTTCATGTTACAACAATTACGACAACACACGTTTCATGTTACGACAACACACTTTTCATGTTACGACAATTACAACAACACACGTGTTTTGTTACCACGACACATGTTTCATGTCACAACAACACATCAGTCATGTTACCACGACACACGTTTCATGTTACCACAACACATCAGCCATGTTACCACAACACATCAGCCATGTTACCACAACACATCAGCCATGTTACCACAACACACGTGTCATGTTACCACAACACACGTTTCATGTTACGACAATTACGACAACACACCTTTCATGTTACCACGACACACCTTTCATGTTACCACGGCACACCTTTCATGTTACCACGACACACCTTTCATATTACCACGACACACCTTTCATGTTACCACGACACACGTGTCCTGTTACCACGACACACGTGTCCTGTTACCACGACACACGTGTCCTGTTACCATGACACAGGTGTCCTGTTACCACAACACACGTGTCATGTAGGTATGGTATGACATCAATATGGTAAGTGTAAAGTTGTATGGAGACATGCTGTCATGTTACCACAACAGGTTTCATGTTACAACAACACATCAGTCATGTTACCACAACACATGAGTCATGTTACCACAACAGGTTTCATGTTACGACAACACATCAGTCATGTTACCACAACAGGTTTCATGTTACCACAACACATGAGTCATGTTACCACAACACACCTTACATGTTACAACAACACATGAGTCATGTTACCACAACACATCAGTCATGTTACCACAACACATGTTACATGTTACCAAGACACATGAGTCATGTTACCACAACACATGTTACATGTTACCACAACACATGTTACATGTTACCACAACACATGAGTCATGTTACCACAACACATGTTACATGTTACCACAACACATGAGTCATGTTACCACAACACATGTTACATGTTACCACAACACATGTTACATGTTACCACAACACATGTTACATGTTACCACAACACATGTTACCACAACACATGTTACATGTTACCACAACACATGAGTCATGTTACCACAACACATGTTACATGTTACCACAACACATGTTACATGTTACCACAACACATGAGTCATGTTACCACAACACATGTTACATGTTACCACAACACATGTTACATGTTACCACAACACATGTTACATGTTACCACAACACATGAGTCATGTTACCACAACACATGTTACCACAACACATCAGTCATGTTACCACAACACATGTTACATGTTACCACAACACATGTTACATGTTACCACAACACATGAGTCATGTTACCACAACACATGAGTCATGTTACCACAACACATGAGTCATGTTACCACAACACATGTTACATGTTACCACAACACATGTTACATGTTACCACAACACATGTTACATGTTACCACAACACATGTTACCACAACACATGTTACATGTTACCACAACACATGAGTCATGTTACCACAACACATGTTACATGTTACCACAACACATGTTACATGTTACCACAACACATGAGTCATGTTACCACAACACATGTTACATGTTACCACAACACATGTTACATGTTACCACAACACATGTTACATGTTACCACAACACATGAGTCATGTTACCACAACACATGTTACCACAACACATCAGTCATGTTACCACAACACATGTTACCACAACACATGTTACATGTTACCACAACACATGAGTCATGTTACCACAACACATGAGTCATGTTACCACAACACATGTTACATGTTACCACAACACATGAGTCATGTTACCACAACACATGAGTCATGTTACCACAACACATGTTACATGTTACCACAACACATGTTACATGTTACCACAACACATGTTACATGTTACCACAACACATGTTACATGTTACCACAACACATGTTACATGTTACCACAACACATGAGTCATGTTACCACAACACATGTTACCACAACACATCAGTCATGTTACCACAACACATCAGTCATGTTACCACAACACATGTTACATGTTACCACAACACATGTTACATGTTACCACAACACATGTTACATGTTACCACAACACATGAGTCATGTTACCACAACACATGAGTCATGTTACCACAACACATGAGTCATGTTACCACAACACATGTTACATGTTACCACAACACATCAGTCATGTTACCACAACACATCAGTCATGTTACCACAACACATCAGTCATGTTACCACAACACATGAGTCATGTTACCACAACACATGTTACATGTTACCACAACACATGAGTCATGTTACCACAACACATGAGTCATGTTACCACAACACATGAGTCATGTTACCACAACACATGAGTCATGTTACCACAACACATGTTACATGTTACCACAACACATGAGTCATGTTACCACAACACATGAGTCATGTTACCACAACACACCTTTCATGTTACCACAACACATGTTACATGTTACCACAACACATGAGTCATGTTACCACAACACACCTTTCATGTTACCACAACACACCTTTCATGTTACCACAACACACCTTTCATGTTACCACAACACACCTTTCATGTTACCACAACACATGTTACATGTTACCACAACACATGAGTCATGTTACCACAACACATGTTACATGTTACCACAACACATCAGTCATGTTACCACAACACATGAGTCATGTTACCACAACACATGAGTCATGTTACCACAACACATCAGTCATGTTACCACAACACATGTTACATGTTACCACAACACATGTTACATGTTACCACAACACATGTTACATGTTACCACAACACATCAGTCATGTTACCACAACACATGAGTCATGTTACCACAACACATGTTACATGTTACCACAACACATGTTACATGTTACCACAACACATGAGTCATGTTACCACAACACATGTTACATGTTACCACAACACATGTTACATGTTACCACAACACATGAGTCATGTTACCACAACACATGTTACATGTTACCACAACACAGGAGTCATGTTACCACAACACATGTTACATGTTACCACAACACATCAGTCATGTTACCACAACACATGAGTCATGTTACCACAACACATGAGTCATGTTACCACAACACATCAGTCATGTTACCACAACACATGTTACATGTTACCACAACACATGTTACATGTTACCACAACACATGTTACATGTTACCACAACACATGAGTCATGTTACCACAACACATGTTACATGTTACCACAACACATGTTACATGTTACCACAACACATGTTACATGTTACCACAACACATCAGTCATGTTACCACAACACATGAGTCATGTTACCACAACACATGTTACATGTTACCACAACACATCAGTCATGTTACCACAACACATCAGTCATGTTACCACAACACATGTTACATGTTACCACAACACATCAGCCGTGTTACCACAACACATGAGTCATGTTACCACAACACATGAGTCATGTTGCCACAACACATGAGTCATGTTACCACAACACATGAGTCATGTTACCACAACACATGTTACATGTTACCACAACACATGAGTCATGTTACCACAACACATCAGTCATGTTACCACAACACATGAGTCATGTTACCACAACACATGAGTCATGTTACCACAACACACCTTTCATGTTACCACAACACACCTTTCATGTTACCACAACACATCAGTCATGTTACCACAACACATGTTACATGTTACCACAACACATGTTACATGTTACCACAACACATGAGTCATGTTACCACAACACATGAGTCATGTTACCACAACACACCTTTCATGTTACCACAACACATGTTACATGTTACCACAACACATGAGTCATGTTACCACAACACATGTTACATGTTACCACAACACATCAGTCATGTTACCACAACACATGAGTCATGTTACCACAACACATGAGTCATGTTACCACAACACATCAATCATGTTACCACAACACATGTTACATGTTACCACAACACATGTTACATGTTACCACAACACATGTTACATGTTACCACAACACATCAGCCATGTTACCACAACACATGAGTCATGTTACCACAACACATGTTACATGTTACCACAACACATGTTACATGTTACCACAACACATCAGTCATGTTACCACAACACATGAGTCATGTTACCACAACACATGAGTCATGTTACCACAACACATGTGTCATGTTACCACAACACATGTGTCATGTTACCACAACACATGAGTCATGTTACCACAACACATGAGTCATGTTACCACAACACATGAGTCATGTTACCACAACACATGAGTCATGTTACCACAACACATGTTACATGTTACCACAACACATGAGTCATGTTACCACAACACATGAGTCATGTTACCACAACACATGAGTCATGTTACCACAACACACCTTTCATGTTACCACAACACACCTTTCATGTTACCACAACACACCTTTCATGTTACCACAACACATCAGTCATGTTACCACAACACATCAGTCATGTTACCACAACACATGTTACATGTTACCACAACACATGAGTCATGTTACCACAACACACCTTTCATGTTACCACAACACACCTTTCATGTTACCACAACACACCTTTCATGTTACCACAACACATGTTACATGTTACCACAACACATGTTACATGTTACCACAACACATCAGTCATGTTACCACAACACATGAGTCATGTTACCACAACACATGAGTCATGTTACCACAACACATGAGTCATGTTACCACAACGCATGTTACATGTTACCACAACACATGTTACATGTTACCACAACACATGAGTCATGTTACCACAACACATGTTACCACAACACATGAGTCATGTTACCACAACACATGAGTCATGTTACCACAACACATGAGTCATGTTACCACAACACATGAGTCATGTTACCACAACACATGTTACATGTTACCACAACACATCAGTCATGTTACCACAACACATGTTACATGTTACCACAACACATGAGTCATGTTACCACAACACATCAGTCATGTTACCACAACACATGTTACATGTTACCACAACACATGAGTCATGTTACCACAACACATGAGTCATGTTACCACAACACATGAGTCATGTTACCACAACACATGAGTCATGTTACCACAACACATGAGTCATGTTACCACAACACATGTTACATGTTACCACAACACATGAGTCATGTTACCACAACACATGTTACCACAACACATGAGTCATGTTACCACAACACATGAGTCATGTTACCACAACACATGAGTCATGTTACCACAACACATGAGTCATGTTACCACAACACATGTTACATGTTACCACAACACATCAGTCATGTTACCACAACACATGTTACATGTTACCACAACACATGAGTCATGTTACCACAACACATGAGTCATGTTACCACAACACATGAGTCATGTTACCACAACACATGAGTCATGTTACCACAACACATGAGTCATGTTACCACAACACATGAGTCATGTTACCACAACACATGAGTCATGTTACCACAACACATGTTACATGTTACCACAACACATGAGTCATGTTACCACAACACATGAGTCATGTTACCACAACACACCTTTCATGTTACCACAACACACCTTTCATGTTACCACAACACATGTTACATGTTACCACAACACATGAGTCATGTTACCACAACACATGAGTCATGTTACCACAACACACCTTTCATGTTACCACAACACACCTTTCATGTTACCACAACACACCTTTCATGTTACCACAACACATCAGTCATGTTACCACAACACACCTTTCATGTTACCACAACACACCTTTCATGTTACCACAACACACCTTTCATGTTACCACAACACACCTTTCATGTTACCACAACACATGAGTCATGTTACCACAACACATGAGTCATGTTACCACAACACACCTTTCATGTTACCACAACACACCTTTCATGTTACCACAACACACCTTTCATGTTACCACAACACATGTTACATGTTACCACAACACATGAGTCATGTTACCACAACACATGTTACATGTTACCACAACACATCAGTTATGTTACCACAACACATGAGTCATGTTACCACAACACATGAGTCATGTTACCACAACACATGTTACATGTTACCACAACACATGTTACATGTTACCACAACACATGAGTCATGTTACCACAACACATGTTACATGTTACCACAACACAGGAGTCATGTTACCACAACACATGTTACATGTTACCACAACACATCAGTCATGTTACCACAACACATGAGTCATGTTACCACAACACATGAGTCATGTTACCACAACACATCAGTCATGTTACCACAACACATGTTACATGTTACCACAACACATGTTACATGTTACCACAACACATGTTACATGTTACCACAACACATGAGTCATGTTACCACAACACATGTTACATGTTACCACAACACATGTTACATGTTACCACAACACATGTTACATGTTACCACAACACATCAGTCATGTTACCACAACACATGAGTCATGTTACCACAACACATGTTACATGTTACCACAACACATCAGTCATGTTACCACAACACATCAGTCATGTTACCACAACACATGTTACATGTTACCACAACACATCAGCCGTGTTACCACAACACATGAGTCATGTTACCACAACACATGAGTCATGTTGCCACAACACATGAGTCATGTTGCCACAACACATGAGTCATGTTACCACAACACATGAGTCATGTTACCACAACACATGTTACATGTTACCACAACACATGAGTCATGTTACCACAACACATCAGTCATGTTACCACAACACATGAGTCATGTTACCACAACACATGAGTCATGTTACCACAACACACCTTTCATGTTACCACAACACACCTTTCATGTTACCACAACACACCTTTCATGTTACCACAACACATCAGTCATGTTACCACAACACATGTTACATGTTACCACAACACATGTTACATGTTACCACAACACATGAGTCATGTTACCACAACACATGAGTCATGTTACCACAACACACCTTTCATGTTACCACAACACATGTTACATGTTACCACAACACATGAGTCATGTTACCACAACACATGTTACATGTTACCACAACACATCAGTCATGTTACCACAACACATGAGTCATGTTACCACAACACATGAGTCATGTTACCACAACACATCAATCATGTTACCACAACACATGTTACATGTTACCACAACACATGTTACATGTTACCACAACACATGTTACATGTTACCACAACACATCAGTCATGTTACCACAACACATGAGTCATGTTACCACAACACATGTTACATGTTACCACAACACATGTTACATGTTACCACAACACATCAGTCATGTTACCACAACACATGAGTCATGTTACCACAACACATGAGTCATGTTACCACAACACATGTGTCATGTTACCACAACACATGTGTCATGTTACCACAACACATGAGTCATGTTACCACAACACATGAGTCATGTTACCACAACACATGAGTCATGTTACCACAACACATGTTACATGTTACCACAACACATGAGTCATGTTACCACAACACATGAGTCATGTTACCACAACACATGAGTCATGTTACCACAACACACCTTTCATGTTACCACAACACACCTTTCATGTTACCACAACACACCTTTCATGTTACCACAACACATCAGTCATGTTACCACAACACATCAGTCATGTTACCACAACACATGTTACATGTTACCACAACACATGAGTCATGTTACCACAACACACCTTTCATGTTACCACAACACACCTTTCATGTTACCACAACACACCTTTCATGTTACCACAACACATGTTACATGTTACCACAACACATGTTACATGTTACCACAACACATCAGTCATGTTACCACAACACATGAGTCATGTTACCACAACACATGAGTCATGTTACCACAACACATGAGTCATGTTACCACAACGCATGTTACATGTTACCACAACACATGTTACATGTTACCACAACACATGAGTCATGTTACCACAACACATGTTACCACAACACATGAGTCATGTTACCACAACACATGAGTCATGTTACCACAACACATGAGTCATGTTACCACAACACATGAGTCATGTTACCACAACACATGTTACATGTTACCACAACACATCAGTCATGTTACCACAACACATGTTACATGTTACCACAACACATGAGTCATGTTACCACAACACATCAGTCATGTTACCACAACACATGTTACATGTTACCACAACACATGAGTCATGTTACCACAACACATGAGTCATGTTACCACAACACATGAGTCATGTTACCACAACACATGAGTCATGTTACCACAACACATGAGTCATGTTACCACAACACATGTTACATGTTACCACAACACATGAGTCATGTTACCACAACACATGTTACCACAACACATGAGTCATGTTACCACAACACATGAGTCATGTTACCACAACACATGAGTCATGTTACCACAACACATGAGTCATGTTACCACAACACATGTTACATGTTACCACAACACATCAGTCATGTTACCACAACACATGTTACATGTTACCACAACACATGAGTCATGTTACCACAACACATGAGTCATGTTACCACAACACATGAGTCATGTTACCACAACACATGAGTCATGTTACCACAACACATGAGTCATGTTACCACAACACATGAGTCATGTTACCACAACACATGAGTCATGTTACCACAACACATCAGTCATGTTACCACAACACATGTTACATGTTACCACAACACATGAGTCATGTTACCACAACACATGAGTCATGTTACCACAACACACCTTTCATGTTACCACAACACACCTTTCATGTTACCACAACACATGTTACATGTTACCACAACACATGAGTCATGTTACCACAACACATGAGTCATGTTACCACAACACACCTTTCATGTTACCACAACACACCTTTCATGTTACCACAACACACCTTTCATGTTACCACAACACATCAGTCATGTTACCACAACACACCTTTCATGTTACCACAACACACCTTTCATGTTACCACAACACACCTTTCATGTTACCACAACACATGTTACATGTTACCACAACACATGAGTCATGTTACCACAACACATGAGTCATGTTACCACAACACACCTTTCATGTTACCACAACACACCTTTCATGTTACCACAACACACCTTTCATGTTACCACAACACATGTTACATGTTACCACAACACATGAGTCATGTTACCACAACACATGTTACATGTTACCACAACACATCAGTTATGTTACCACAACACATGAGTCATGTTACCACAACACATGAGTCATGTTACCACAACACATCAGTCATGTTACCACAACACATGTTACATGTTACCACAACACATCAGTCATGTTACCACAACACATGAGTCATGTTACCACAACACATGAGTCATGTTACCACAACACATGTTACATGTTACCACAACACATGTTACATGTTACCACAACACATGAGTCATGTTACCACAACACATGTTACCACAACACATGAGTCATGTTACCACAACACATGAGTCATGTTACCACAACACATGAGTCATGTTACCACAACACATGTTACATGTTACCACAACACATCAGTCATGTTACCACAACACATGTTACATGTTACCACAACACATGAGTCATGTTACCACAACACATGAGTCATGTTACCACAACACACCTTTCATGTTACCACAACACACCTTTCATGTTACCACAACACATCAGTCATGTTACCACAACACATGTTACATGTTACCACAACACATGAGTCATGTTACCACAACACATGTTACATGTTACCACAACACATGTTACATGTTACCACAACACATGTTACATGTTACCACAACACATGTTACATGTTACCACAACACATGAGTCATGTTACCACAACACATGTTACATGTTACCACAACACAGGAGTCATGTTACCACAACACATGTTACCACAACACATCAGTCATGTTACCACAACACATGAGTCATGTTACCACAACACATGAGTCATGTTACCACAACACATCAGTCATGTTACCACAACACATGTTACATGTTACCACAACACATGTTACATGTTACCACAACACATGTTACATGTTACCACAACACATGAGTCATGTTACCACAACACATGTTACATGTTACCACAACACATGTTACATGTTACCACAACACATGTTACATGTTACCACAACACATCAGTCATGTTACCACAACACATGAGTCATGTTACCACAACACATGTTACATGTTACCACAACACATCAGTCATGTTACCACAACACATCAGTCATGTTACCACAACACATGTTACATGTTACCACAACACATCAGCCGTGTTACCACAACACATGAGTCATGTTACCACAACACATGAGTCATGTTGCCACAACACATGAGTCATGTTACCACAACACATGAGTCATGTTACCACAACACATGTTACATGTTACCACAACACATGAGTCATGTTACCACAACACATCAGTCATGTTACCACAACACATGAGTCATGTTACCACAACACACCTTTCATGTTACCACAACACACCTTTCATGTTACCACAACACATCAGTCATGTTACCACAACACATGTTACATGTTACCACAACACATGTTACATGTTACCACAACACATGAGTCATGTTACCACAACACATGAGTCATGTTACCACAACACACCTTTCATGTTACCACAACACATGTTACATGTTACCACAACACATGAGTCATGTTACCACAACACATGTTACATGTTACCACAACACATCAGTCATGTTACCACAACACATGAGTCATGTTACCACAACACATGAGTCATGTTACCACAACACATGAGTCATGTTACCACAACACATCAATCATGTTACCACAACACATGTTACATGTTACCACAACACATGTTACATGTTACCACAACACATGTTACATGTTACCACAACACATCAGTCATGTTACCACAACACATGAGTCATGTTACCACAACACATGTTACATGTTACCACAACACATGTTACATGTTACCACAACACATCAGTCATGTTACCACAACACATGAGTCATGTTACCACAACACATGAGTCATGTTACCACAACACATGTGTCATGTTACCACAACACATGTGTCATGTTACCACAACACATGAGTCATGTTACCACAACACATGAGTCATGTTACCACAACACATGAGTCATGTTACCACAACACATGAGTCATGTTACCACAACACATGTTACATGTTACCACAACACATGAGTCATGTTACCACAACACATGAGTCATGTTACCACAACACATGAGTCATGTTACCACAACACACCTTTCATGTTACCACAACACACCTTTCATGTTACCACAACACACCTTTCATGTTACCACAACACATCAGTCATGTTACCACAACACATCAGTCATGTTACCACAACACATGTTACATGTTACCACAACACATGAGTCATGTTACCACAACACACCTTTCATGTTACCACAACACACCTTTCATGTTACCACAACACACCTTTCATGTTACCACAACACATGTTACATGTTACCACAACACATGTTACATGTTACCACAACACATGAGTCATGTTACCACAACACATGAGTCATGTTACCACAACACATGAGTCATGTTACCACAACGCATGTTACATGTTACCACAACACATGTTACATGTTACCACAACACATGAGTCATGTTACCACAACACATGTTACCACAACACATGAGTCATGTTACCACAACACATGAGTCATGTTACCACAACACATGAGTCATGTTACCACAACACATGAGTCATGTTACCACAACACATGTTACATGTTACCACAACACATCAGTCATGTTACCACAACACATGTTACATGTTACCACAACACATGAGTCATGTTACCACAACACATCAGTCATGTTACCACAACACATGTTACATGTTACCACAACACATGAGTCATGTTACCACAACACATGAGTCATGTTACCACAACACATGAGTCATGTTACCACAACACATGAGTCATGTTACCACAACACATGAGTCATGTTACCACAACACATGTTACATGTTACCACAACACATGAGTCATGTTACCACAACACATGTTACCACAACACATGAGTCATGTTACCACAACACATGAGTCATGTTACCACAACACATGAGTCATGTTACCACAACACATGAGTCATGTTACCACAACACATGTTACATGTTACCACAACACATCAGTCATGTTACCACAACACATGTTACATGTTACCACAACACATGAGTCATGTTACCACAACACATGAGTCATGTTACCACAACACATGAGTCATGTTACCACAACACATGAGTCATGTTACCACAACACATGAGTCATGTTACCACAACACATGAGTCATGTTACCACAACACATGAGTCATGTTACCACAACACATCAGTCATGTTACCACAACACATGTTACATGTTACCACAACACATGTTACATGTTACCACAACACATGAGTCATGTTACCACAACACATGTTACCACAACACATGAGTCATGTTACCACAACACATGAGTCATGTTACCACAACACATGAGTCATGTTACCACAACACATGTTACATGTTACCACAACACATCAGTCATGTTACCACAACACATGTTACATGTTACCACAACACATGAGTCATGTTACCACAACACATGAGTCATGTTACCACAACACATGAGTCATGTTACCACAACACATGAGTCATGTTACCACAACACATGAGTCATGTTACCACAACACATGAGTCATGTTACCACAACACATCAGTCATGTTACCACAACACATGTTACATGTTACCACAACACATGTTACATGTTACCACAACACATGAGTCATGTTACCACAACACATGTTACCACAACACATGAGTCATGTTACCACAACACATGAGTCATGTTACCACAACACATGAGTCATGTTACCACAACGCATGTTACATGTTACCACAACACATGAGTCATGTTACCACAACACATGAGTCATGTTACCACAACACATGAGTCATGTTACCACAACACATGAGTCATGTTACCACAACACATGAGTCATGTTACCACAACACATGAGTCATGTTACCACAACACATGTTACATGTTACCACAACACATCAGTCATGTTACCACAACACATGTTACATGTTACCACAACACATGAGTCATGTTACCACAACACATGAGTCATGTTACCACAACACACCTTTCATGTTACCACAACACACCTTTCATGTTACCACAACACATCAGTCATGTTACCACAAGGTTGAACTTCTTTTACAAAGCAGCTTTTTGTCGGTGTTACTGTAAACTAAAGTACTGTCCTAACTAGACTTGTTCCGATACTAACATGTATTTCGATACTTTTCTAAATAAAGAGGACCACACAAAATGTCATTATTGTCTTTATTGTAACAGCAAATGTTAGTTACATGAAATATATGTTTATTATTGTCATTTAGTCCTTCAATAAAATAGTGACAACTTGTCTTTTAGTAGTAAGTAAACAAACAAAGACTCCTAATTAGTCTGCAGTAACATATTGTGTCATTTATACACCTATTATTTTGTACACATTATGAGGGACAAACTGTAAAAATTGATTATTAATCCACTTGTTCATTTACTGTTAATATCTGCTTATTTTCTCTTTTAACATGTTCTATCTACACTTCTGTTAAAATGTAATAATCACTTATTCTTCTCTTCTTTGATACTTTACATTAGTTTTGGATGATACCACACATTTAGGTATGGATCCGATACCAAGTAGTTACAGGATCATACATTGGTCATATTCAAAGTCCTCACGTGTCCAGGGACATATTTACTGACTTTATAAACATAATATACATTTAAAAAAACTAAAAAATATTATTTTAATTAAAAAAAATAGCGATGTGATCATAGTAGTATTGACGCGATACGCTATCGTACTTGGTATCATTACAGTGGATGTCAGGTGTAGATCCACCCATGGCATTTGTTTAAAATGTGACGCCGGTGAGCTATTGTATCCTCCTACGGTGTGTAGTGAAGCATGTTTAGCTATTCCTCGTCCTCCAGTGATAATGATACTTGTAAGAAACTTGATGGACGTTAGCTGCTAGCTAGCCATGTCTTAAAGCAGCTCTTCCTGAGGGTGTTTCAGTGTTATAACTTCACCTTTATCGTCACTTTTGACACCAAAATGCGTCCATTCTCCCTTTTCTGTCTACACACTGTGTCTGCTTGTAAGTACTCTGTGTGTGTGCGCTGCCCAACATGCTCCTCTGCTCGCAAAACCAGCAATGTCACCACGTGATGACGGGGGGACCGATACTTTTTAGAGGCGTTATAGTACTGAATATGATTCATTAGTATGGCGGTACTATACTAGTACCGGTATAGTCCTAAATACTAGGTAGTGCACAAGGACTACTAGGTAGTGCACAAGGACTACTAGGTAGTGCACAAGGACTACTAGGTAGTGCACAAGGACTACTAGGTAGTGCACTAGTAGCTGACCAAGATGGTGCATGAGTTGAGTACCTAACTACTAGGTAGTGCACAAGGACTACTAGGTAGTGCACTAGTAGCTGACCAAGATGGTGCATGAGTTGAGTACCTAACTACTAGGTAGTGCACAAGGACTACTAGGTAGTGCACTAGTAGCTGACCAAGATGGTAAGTGGTGAGTTGAGTACCTGGACAGAGTTGAGGCTGCAGTAGTCACTGAGGTGAAAGTGCGTGACGTGGGTGGAGTCGTCGGGTGAAGGGCACAAGGCCTCCGTCACCTCCGGGAAGACCTCCTGGATGGCGGCACGGCGGCCGCTCACGCCGATCCTCTCAGCCAGGTCTTGAGCCACGCGGACCACCACGCACTCCCGCGCCGCCGCCACCTTGTCACGCTCGCGCTCCGCCCGCCAGCGCCGCAGTTGTGCCTGCAAGGGCGCCAGCTGGAAGAAGGAGGCCTCCTCGTACAGCAGAGAGTACTCCTGAGAGGTCAGAGGTCAGAGTGGACTTTAGCTGGGAGTGTCTTTTCACGCGGGCTGCTGCACCCGTGTGACCCCCGCCCTATGGCAAATATGCTAGGGCAGCACAAATATAGGACAAGTTTGGGGAGATGTGACAAGGTGGGAGGGCTGTATACATCCATCCATTTTCTACCGCTTGTCCCTTTCGGGATCGCAGGGGGTGCTGTAATAGTAAATAACATAATAATAATAATAATAAATAACATAACTATAATAGTAAATAACATAATAATAATAGTAAATAACATAATAATAATAGTAAATAACATAACTATAATAGTAAATAACATAATAATAATAGTAAATAACATAACTATAATAGTAAAAAACATAATAATAATAATAAATAACATAACTATAATAGTAAATAACATAATCATAGTAAATAACTATAATAGTAATTACCATAACAACTATTATAGTAAATAACATAATAATAATAAATAACATAACTATAATAGTAATTACCATAACAACTATAATAGTAAATAACATAACAATAATAGTAAATAACATAACTATAATAGTAAATAACATAATAATAATAAATAACATAACTAATAGTAATTACCATAACAACTATCATAGTAAATAACATAACAATAGTACATAACATAACTATAATAGTAATTACCATAACAACTATAATAGTAAATAACATAACAATAATAGTACATAAAATAACTATAATAGTAATTACCATAACAACTATAATACTAAATAACATAACAATAATAAAAATAACATAACTATAATAGTAATTACCATAACAACTATAATAGTAAAAAACATAATAATAGTACATAACTATAATACTAATTACCATAACTACTATAATAGTAAATAACATAATAATAATAAATAACATAACTATAATAGTAATTACCATAACAACTATCATAGTAAATAACATAACAATAGTACATAACTATAATAGTAATTACCATAACAACTATAATAGTAAATAACATAACAATAATAGTACATAAAATAACTATAATAGTAATTACCATAACAACTATAATAGTAAATAACATAACAATAATAATAAATAACATAACTATAATAGTAATTACCATAACAACTATAATAGTAAAAAACATAATAATAGTACATAACTATAATACTAATTACCATAACTACTATAATAGTAAATAACATAACTATAATAGTAATTACCATAACAACTATCATAGTAAATAACATAACAATAGTACATAACATAACTATAATAGTAATTACCATAACAACTATAATAGTAAATAACATAACAATAATAGTACATAAAATAACTATAATAGTAATTACCATAACAACTATAATAGTAAATAACATAACAATAATAATAAATAACATAACTATAATAGTAATTACCATAACTATAATAGTAAAAAACATAATAATAGTACATAACTATAATACTAATTACCATAACTACTATAATAGTAAATAACATAACAATAATAATAAATAACATAACTATAATAGTAATTACCATAACAACTATAATAGTAAATAACATAACAATAATAATAACATAACAATAATAGTAAATAACATAACAATAATAATAAATAACATAACTATAATAGTAATTACCATAACAACTATAATAGTAAATAACATAACTATAATAGTAATTAACATAACTATAGTAATTAATAACATAACTATAATAGTAAATAATATAACTAATAGTAAATAACATAACTATAATATTAAATAAAATAACATAACTATAACAGTAACTAACATAACTATAATAGTGTATAACATAACTATAGTAGTAAATAACAACTATAATAGTAAATAAATATTTATTTATCATTTAACTATAATAGTAATTAACATAACTATAATAGTAAATAAAACAACTATAATAGTAAATAACATAACTATAATAGTAAATACAATAGTAGATAACATAACAACTATAATAGTAAATAACATAACTTTAATAGTAAATAAACTATAATAGTAAATAATATAACTATAATAGTAAATAACATAACTTTAATAGTAAATGAACTATAATAGTAAATAACATTAAAAAATAAATAAATAAGACAAAACAAATGTTGCAGCACAAACAAATGGGGGTAGATGTTGACAAGGTGAGGGGCTGGTTATGAATAATTAATAACAACTATAATAGTTAATAACATGAAAAATCAATAATAGTAAATAACATAAAAACTACAATCGTTACATGAAAAAACTACAATAGTAATGAACAAAAACTAATAGACATAAAAGTGTTGCTGCACAAACCTTTGGGACAAGTTAATAACATAACTAATAGTTAATAACATAATTATAATAGTTAATAACATAACTATAATAGTTAAACATAACTATAATAGTTAATAACATAACTATAAGTTAATAACATAACTATAATAGTTAATAACATAAAAAATATATTCGACAAACCATTTTTGCAGCACAAACATTTGGGACAAGTTTGAGGGTATTTTAAATGGTGGGGGAGGGGCTGTTATGAATAATACATTAATAACATAATGATAATAGACATTTGGGACAAGAGTGTGTTTTGACAAGGGGGGGGTGGAGGGGGGCTGGATGACATCACTGGTTAGAAAATGTCTTTTACAAGTTCAAAAGAAAAAAAAGTTCTTTGAATATTTTCATGGATAAAGGGGCCCAACTGACGCGCTCACCTTGAAGTCATCCGGGAGGAGGAGCTTGGAGGTGCGCAGGAAGTTGAGGACGTGGCGGAACATGGCGCCGTCGCGGTCGATGAAGTAGCGGCGCTTGAGACGGTCCAGCACCACGGGCTCGCTGCCGTCGAACAGGCGTCCGATACTGCCGCCGCCGCGCGCCACCCGGGACCAAGACACACACACTGCTAGCGCGTCACACACAGGAAGTAGCCATGCTGGCCAGGTGTGCATTACCGTGACTCGGGGTACCTGCCCAGCGTGGCCAGGCTGCTGGTGTACATGTGACCTCCCACGTCCATGTGGACCGCCGCGTTGCCTCTGCTGAGCTGGGCGGCGGACGGCACGCCGGGAGAGTCCAGCGCCGTCCCACTGCCGTCATCGTCCTAACACACACACACACACACACACACACACACACACACACACACACACACACACACACACACACACACACACACACACACACACACACACACACACACACACACACACACACACACACACACACACAGGACCAGATCCTGTTAGAGCAAATGTCCTTGTGGCCATCACTGCAGTGCATGCTGGGTAAATGAATCAGCAATGCAAGGTTACCCGTGGCAACAGATGCTCACTAGTAGTGTCGGTAATAAGTGTCACAATGTTAATTACATCACGCTACACCAGTGCCTCTTAACCATAGGGCCGGGCCCCAGTTTCCAGGGCCGCCGAAAAATATTTTTCTCAGTACTCAGTTGTAATACACTTTTCCACCACTTGTGGCAGTCATGACAACAGCAAATTAAAGCAGTCTGGAGCTAAAGTCATACAAAAGTGCAAAAATTATGACTAAAGTTGTCAAGCACTTTAATTTTATTCAGTTCATTTAAGAAAGACACTATTATTAGGGATGTCCGATAATGGCCTTTTTGCCGATACCGATATCAACCGATACCGATATATACAGTGGTGGAATAAACACATTATTATGCCTAATTTGGACAACCAGGTATGGTGAAGATAAGGTCCTTTTTTTTTTTTAATTAATAAAATAAGAAATAAATTTAAAAAAAATTCTTGAATAAAAAAGAAAGTAAAACAATATAAAAACAGTTACATAGAAATTAGTAATGAATGAAAATGAGTAAAATTAACACATTATTATGCCTAATTTGGACAACCAGGTATGGTGAAGATAAGGTCCTTTTTTTTTTTTAATTAATAAAATAAGAAATAAATTTAAAAAAAATTCTTGAATAAAAAAGAAAGTAAAACAATATAAAAACAGTTACATAGAAACTAGTAATGAATGAAAATGAGTAAAATGAAGTGTTTAAGGTTAGTACTATCAGTGGAGCAGCAGCACGCACAATCATGTGTGCTTACGGACTGTATCCCTTGCAGACTGTATTGATATATATTGATATATAATGTAGGAAGTGACAATCATTGGTACTTTAATCTTAATCTTATGTTGATTTAATAAAAAAAAAAACGATAATAAAAAAAAACGATACCGATAATTTCTGATATTACATTTTAAAGCATTTAATGGACATCTCTAATTATTATTTATTAGAATTTAGATAAATTTTTGTTTTGTTTTAGCCCTGCGTAATTGTATGTACTTTTTTTTTTTTAATGTACTTTTAATTCCTTAACTGGCTGGGGAGAAGGAAGTCTGGGCTGCTTTGCTTAGGCTGCTGCGCCCGCGACCCCGCCTTGGATTTATTTATATGAATTATTCCCACTTGGTGAAAGACGTGACTTGTCTTTTTAGTCATTGTTGTCACCAAAAATGTACAGATTTGCAGGGACTCTGATAGTCCCTGCCGGGTCCTTTTTCATAGTTTGCAAACAACTAGAAAATGCAATTTTCATGTGAATGTCGCAGAGCCAAAGTTGGACTGAAATGCTAACAGTTAGCACGCCGGCCAGACAGCGTCAAGTAACAACAAATATGAGCTAAAAAAAATCTAGCATGCTAGCAGTACTATGTTAACAATCACATGTTAACTCTGATACGGGAGAATAATGCGGTAAGTATGACTTTTATACATTTTCTATACAAACCCCGTTTCCATATGAGTTGGGAAATGGTGTTAGATGTAAATATAAACGGAATACAATGATTTGCAAATCATTTTCAAGCCATATTCAGTTGAATATGCTACAAAGACAACATATTTCATGTTCAAACTCATAAACTTTATTTTTTTTGTTGCAAATAATTAGGGATGTCCGATAATATCGGCCTGCCGATATCGGCCGATAAATGCGTTAAAATGTAATATCGGAAATTATCGGTATCGGTTTTTTATTATCTGTATCGTTTTTTTTATTTTATTTTTTTATTTTTATTAAATCAACATAAAAAACACAAGATACACTTACAATTAGTGCACCAACCCAAAAAACCTCCCTCCCCCATTTCTTTCTGTTATCAATATTCTGCTTCCTACATTATATATCAATATATATCAATTGCCCAGGGGTGGGCAATTAATTTTTACCGGGGGCCGCATGAGCTACCCGAGCACTGCTGGAGGGCCACATCGATAATATTTCAATTAAATTTTGCTCAATACTATTTTTGATATATACCGTAAGATAAATAATAATAATAATAATAATAATAGTAATACTTCAACATAGTGTGTGTAACAGCATTCCACGACTAATATAAATAAATTAACATTAATAATAAATGACAGTAAAATAAGCACACGTATGACTGAGGAGTCATAGTGTAACTTTGTGTGGTGTTTGAGTTGTCCGACTTTTTGTGTGGCCATAAACGCACCAGTGGTTTAGTGCTATGCGTGTTGGTGACAGATGACAAGTTGCTTTTGGCCTGGTTTGTACGGCAGAAAATGACTAGTTTTTCCAGATAGAAGTGTGAAAACTCATGTTTTTGGTGTGGTTATGTCCGAATATAAACAGTTTTGCTCAATAAAGTGATGGATATAATTCCTGTCCTCGAAGCATCTCGATAGACGTTACAATAATTGAACGGTGTTCAATTGAACGGTGTTGACGAACACCGTTAAGGCCGCTTGTTGTCACTGTCACTCAAAGTTGCATTGCAAAATTACATAGAATAAATATGATTATTTTGTTTAGAATTCAGATGGGATTTGATTTGGTGCGCGGCATATATTTGCTGCGCGCAGCGGACGCTTGAGCAGTGCGCGATTGCGCAGGCACGCACCTTAGAGGGAACGTTGCTTGGCAGTCCATGTCTTGTTGGAAACACGCCATTCCTCATCAACTTTTCTCTTTTTAGCGTCTCGGGTGTAAACCGTGCATCACTTGTCGCTGCATGTGCACCTTCACTCGCAGGTTACACACGGACATACGCCCATAAATAATACTTTTCAAAATAAAAGCAGCACAGTTGTATTGCGCGCACGACATAGATGTTTTTTCAACTTTATTTTGTTATTCTATGATTGCAGCTGTTCACATTCACTCACAATCACGCACACGCATACGTCCACACGGAAGTAATACAAATAACAATTTTCAAAACAAAAGCAGCACCGTTGTATTGCACACTCGACATAGATACTTTTTTAAATTTATTTTGTAATTTATAATTGGCCTCACGCAGGCCGGACAGGGACGCACAAAGGGCCGGATGCGGCCCGCGGGCCGCAGAATGCCCAGGTCTGCATTAAAGAGTGCGGGTACTAGACTGGCCTGCCTGTAGTCCAGACCTGTCTCCCATTGAAAATGTGTGAAGCCTAAAATAGCAGAAGGGAGACCCCCGGACTGTTGAACAACTTAAGCTGCACATCAAGCAAGAATGGGAAATAATTCCACTTCAAAAATGTGTCTCCTCAGTTCCCAAACCTTTACTGCGTGTTGTTAAAAGGAAAGGCCATGTAACACAGTGGTGAATATGCCCTTTCCCAACTACTTTGGCACGTGTTGCAGCCATGAAATTCTAAGTTCATTATTATTTGCAAAAAAAATAAATAAAGTTTATGAGTTTGAACATCAAATATGTTGTCTTTGTAGCATATTCAACTAAATATGGCTTGAAAATTATTTGCAAATCATTGTATTCCGTTTATATTTACATCTAATTTCCCAACTCATGGAAACGGGGTTTGTATAAAACCATATAAAAACAGCAAAAGTAGGATCTGTCGAAGTATGACGCAACAATAACATCATGACGTCACGTGTGAGGTGACTTTTACCTGTTTTTCCGGGTGGGAGGCGGCGAGGCGCGTCTCCGCGGCGGCGGCGGCGCCCACGACGCCGTCCAGCGTCGCTATGGCGACGGCGCCGATGCAGTGGTTGGTGTAGGTCTTGGAGAGCCCGGCGGCGCGCGACAGCATCTGCATGCGCGTGCCCAGCAGGTTCTTGCCGATGGCCTTGTTCTCGAACCACGTGACCTCCGCGCCGCCGCAGCGCTCCCGCGGCCGCTGGAAGAAGGCGCGGCAGAGCGGGTGGCGCTTGGCCAGGTAGCGGCGGAAGCTGGCGTACGGACACCGCGGCGTGCGCGTCTCGTACATCCGCGGCAGGGTGACGTCATCGCGCGCCTCCGGCTTCCTCCTCGGGGGGCGGGGCCCCGGGGCCTTGAAGTAGACGAACTTCCGCCCGTCCCGGTCCACGGCCAGGCCGAAGGAGTCCTCCCGCAGCTCGCGCTGGTTCTCCCGGCCGCGGGTGCAGAAGTACATGCAGGTCTCGAACCAGACCTTGTTGAGGAGTCCCAGCGGCGTGTCCGCGTCGAACATGGACGACGCGTACAGTCTGCGCAGGTCCGCGCGCGCGATGGCCTGCTTCTGGACCACCGGCCCCGCCCCCTGCGCCTCCAGACGCCGGATGACCGCCGCCAGGGCGAGGTTGGCGCCGCGCAGCTCCGGGTCCTTGGTGAGGTCCAGGGTGCGGCAGAAGGGCGGCTCGTTGAGGTGGCGGTTGAGCGAGCTACGGATGCTGACGAGGGACGACTTGCTGTACAGGTGGCCGCTCTTGGCGCGCGCCTCCGCGTAGAAGGAGCGCAGGCGCGCGCCCAGCTCCGCCGCGGGGAGACGCTCAAAGTCCGGACTGTGGGACTTCTCGCCCAGGTAGTCGCGGAAGATCCGCACCGCGTAGCGCGTCGCCAGGCGCGTGTTCTCGCTCAGCTTGTCCCGCGGCGGGAAGTGCGCGGCGGCCTGCAGGTGGGAGTCCGTCCCCGCGGGGGGGACCTCATCCCAGTCCGGACCCTCCTCGTCCGCGGTGATGCGGACCTCCCCGCAGCCGGCGTGCTGCGCGTCGGACATTCTCGCCATATTGCAGTCTGCCTCACGCACTGCGCATGCGCTATATTGGACCGCAGCGCCCAAAAAAAACAAAAACAAAAAAAAGCCCGGTTGTGTTTTAGTGACCTTCACAATCATGCCGCTCACTAACCTGCTTAGTTTTAGTGACCTTCACAATCATCCCGCTCACTAACCTGCTTAGTTTTAGTGACCTTCACAATCATCCCGCTCACTAACCTGCTTAGTTTTAGTGACCTTCACAATCATCCCGCTCACTAACCTGCTTAGTTTTAGTGACCTTCACAATCATCCCGCTCACTAACCTGCTTAGTTTTAGTGACCTTCACAATCATCCCGCTCACTAACCTGCTTAGTTTTAGTGACCTTCACAATCATCCCGCTCACTAACCTGCTTAGTTTTAGTGACCTTCACAATCATCCCGCTCACTAACCTGCTTAGTTTTAGTGACCTTCACAATCATCCCGCTCACTAACCTGCTTAGTTTTATTGACCTTCACAATCATGCTGCTCACTAACCTGCTTAGTTTTAGTGACCTTCACAATCATGCTGCTCACTAACCTGCTTAGTGCCTCCTGGCGGACACGTGACAGCACACACCTGGACTCCGGCTAAACATACATGCGGTGACCACTTCATTAAGCACACCATCCCACCCATAGACATCTTCTAGGGAGACGCAGCATTGGCTGCTGTGACGCGAGAAATTGGGCCGCCATCTTGAAGTGGTGATTTTGACCATGAATTGATTAACGTGGACTTAAACAAGTTGAAAAACTTATTCGGGTGTTACCATTTAGTGGTCAATTGTACAGAATATGTCATACTTGCCAACCTGGAGACCTCCAAATTCGGGAGATTTGGGGGGGTTTGAGGGGGGCGGGGGCGGAGTATATTTATAGCTAGAATTCACTAAAATTCAAGTATTTCTTATATATATATATATATATATATATATATATATATATATATATATATATATATATATATATATATATATATATATTAGGGCTGCAACAACTAATCGATTAAATCGATTAAAATCGATTATTAGAATAGTTGCCGATTAATTTAGTCATCGATTCGTTGGATCTATGCTATGCGCATGCGCAGAGTTATTTTTATTTAAAAAAATATATATATATATTTTATTTTTTTTAAAACATTTTTTAATAAACCTTTATTTATAAACGGCAACATTTACAAACTGCTGAGAAACAATAATCAAAATAAGTATGGTGCCAGTATGCTGTTTTTTTCCAATAAAATACTGGATAGGATAGAAATGTAGTTTGTCTCTTTTATCCGATTATTAATCGATTAATCGAAATAATAATCGACAGATTAATCGATTATCAAATTAATCGTTAGTTGCAGCCCTAATATAAATATATATATATATATATATATATATATATATATATATATATATATATATATATATATATATATATATATATATATATATATATATATATATATATTAGGGCTGCAACTATCGATTAATTTGATAATCAATTAATCTGTCGAGTATTTCGTCGATTAATCCAATCCAACCCACTTTATTTATATAGCACATTTAAACAACAAGAATGTTTCCAAAGTGCTGCACAGCTGGACCAAGTGGCTGGGGAGAGGGAAGTCTGGGCTTCCCTGCTTAGGCTGCTGCCCCCGCGACCCGACCTCGGATAAGCGGAAGAAGATGGATGGAATATTAAAAACAATATTATGCTCCACCAATGACTGAATAAAAACAAAAAAATAAATAAAATCAATTAATAATCGGATAAAAGAGACAAACTACATTTCTATCCTATCCAGTATTTTATTGAAAAAACACCCCAGCATACTGGCACCATACTTATTTTGATTATTGTTTCTAAGCTGTTTGTACATGTTACAGTTTATAAATAAAGGTTTATAAAAAATTAAAAAAATTGCCTCTGCGCATGCGCATAGCATAGATCCAACGAATCGATGACTAAATGAATCGCCAACTATTTTTATAATCGACTTTAATCGATTAGTTGTTGCAGCCCTAATATATATATATAAATAAATTAAATACTTGACTTTCAGTGAATTCTAGCTATATATATATATATATATATATATATATATATATATATATATATATATATATATATATATATATATATATATATATATATATATATATATATATATATTAGGGCTGCAACTAATGATTAATTTGATAATCGATTAATCTGTCGATTATTACTTTGATTAATCCATTAATAATCGGATAAAAGAGACAAACTACATTTCTATCCTATCCAGTATTTTATTGAAAAAAAACCCAGCATACTTATTTTGATTATTGTTTGTCAGCTGTTTGTAAATGTTGCAGTTTATAAATAAAGGTTTATTTAAAAAAAAAAGTTAATTAAAAAAAACAAAAAAAAACCTCTGTGCATAGCATAGATCCAACAAATCGATGACTAAATTAATCGCCAACTATTTTTATAATCGACTTTAATCGATTAGTTGTTGCAGCCCTAATATATATATATATATAAATAAATTAAATACTTGACTTTCAGTGAATTCTAGCTATATATATATATATTACAGCTGCAACTAACGATTAATTTGATAATCGATTAATCTGTCGATTATTACTTCGATTAATCAATAAATAATCGGATAAAAGAGACAAACTACATTTCTATCCTATCCAGTATTTTATTGAAAAAAACCCAGCATACTTATTTTGATTATTGTTTGTCAGCTGTTTGTAAATGTTGCAGTTTATAAATAAAGGTTTATTTAAAAAAAAAAGTTAATTAAAAAAACCAAAAAAAACAACCTCCGTGCATAGCATAGATCCAACAAATCGATGACTAAATTAATCGCCAACTATTTTTATAATCGACTTTAATCGATTAGTTGTTGCAGCCCTAATATATATATATATATAAATAAATTAAATACTTGACTTTCAGTGAATTCTAGCTATATATATATATATATATATATATATATATATATATATATATATATATATATATATATATATATTACGGCTGCAACTAACGATTAATTTGATAATCGATTAATCTGTCGATTATTACTTCGATTAATCAATAAATAATCGGATAAAAGAGACAAACTACATTTCTATCCTATCCAGTATTTTATTGAAAAAAAACCCAGCATACTTATTTTGATTATTGTTTGTCAGCTGTTTGTAAATGTTGCAGTTTATAAATAAAGGTTTATTTAAAAAAAAAAAAGTTAATTAAAAAAATAAATTAAAAAAACCCTCTGCGCATAGCATAGATCCAACAAATCGATGACTAAATTAACAGTTAGCACGCTGGCCAGATAGCGTCAAGTAACAAAAAATGTGAGCTAAAAAATCTAGCATGCTAACAGTACTATATTAACAATAACATGTTTAACATTGATTAAATAACTAATACATAAACATTGATTGATGTTTACAGTTAGCATGAGTGGAATACCAAACTATAAGACAGAGGTGAGACCTGTTAAATTAGTTAAAAAGCTAGAATGCTCATGTTAGCTTGCCAAATGCTAACATGCATGCCATTACCTCCCTGCTTGGCACTCAGCATCAAAGGTTGGAATTGGGGGTTAAATCACCAAAAATTATTCCCGGGAGCAGCCACCGCTGCTGCTCACTGCTCCCCTCACCTCCCATGGGGTGAACAAGGGGATAGGTCAAATGCAGAGGATCATTTCGCCACACCTAGTGTGTGTGTGACAATCATTGCTACTTTAACTTAAAAAGCTAACTACAACACACGCCAACTACCAAAATAGATGACTTTTAAAGTGTGTACCTGGACTGAAATGCTAACAGTTAGCACGCTGGCCAGACAGCGTCAAGTAACAACAAATATGAGCAAAATGAGCTACAACAAATCTAGCATGCTAACAGTACCATGTTAACAATAACATGTTTTACAGTTAGCATCAGTGAGAGGAGCCAGATGAGGTGGTTCGGGCATCTGGTCAGGATGCCACCCGAACGCCTCCCTAGGGAGGTGTTTAGGGCACGTCCGACCGGTAGGAGGCCACAGGGAAGACCCAGGACACGTTGGGAAGACTATGTCTCCCGGCTGGCCTGGGAACGCCTCGGGATCCCCTGGGAGGAGCTGGAAGAAGTGGCTGGGGAGAGGGATGTCTGGGCTTCAATGCTTAGGCTGCTGCCCCCGCAACCCCACCTCGGATAAGCGGAACAAGATGGATGGATGGATGGCATCAGTGAAATATCAAACTATATATCAGAGGTGATCAAATGAGCTACAACATCTAGCATGCTAACAGTACCATATTAACAATAACATGTATACAGTTAGCATGAGTGAAATACCAAACTATATGACAGAGGTGAGACCTGTTAAATTAAATAAAAAGCTAGCATGCTAAAATGCTAGCTACAACATGCGAATAGATTACTCTGAAGTGTGTACCTGGAAAAAATGATTCTTGGGGGTAATGATTCGATTCAGAACTGATTCTCGATTCAAAATCAATACTTTTTTAATAACATTGGGTGCCAGTTCTATGATGAACTACATTCCTCAATCAAATTAGATAAACAGCTCTGATTAATGTTTGTATTCATTCAAAGAAAACTGGTTCTGTTTGATACAATTCTAGCCAAACATTTAATAAAGTCAAATACAAATAAGACAACAAGAGAAGTATCAGACACTTTTCTTTTCTAAAGTCAATATTTACAGCAGATATAGATCATCTACATCTACTATAGGATTTATCTGACTGTCTAAACAGGACAGGAAAAAAAAAAAAAAAAAAAAATATATATATATATATATATATATATATATATATATATATATATATATATATATATATATATATATATATATATTTATTAGGGCTGCAACAACTAATCGATTAAATCGATTAAAATCGTTTGTAAAAATAGTTGCCGATTAATTTAGTCATCGATTCGTTGGATCTATGCTATGCGCATGCGCAGAGGCTTTTTTAATTTTTTTTTTTTAAATAAACCTTTATTTATAAACTGCAACATGTACAAACAGCTGAGAAACAATAATCAAAATAAGTATGGTGCCAGTATGCTGGGTTTCTTCAATAAAATACTGGAAAGGACAGAAATGTAGTTTGTCTCTTTTATCCGATTATTAATCGAAGTAATAATCGACAGATTAATCGATTATCAAATTAATCGTTAGTTGCAGCCCTAATATATATATATATATATATATATATATATATATATATATATATATATATATATATATATATATATATATATATATATATATATATATATATATATATATATATATTCTAAGAATCATTACAAGTAGGAATTCATTCGAAAATCCATTTTTTGACAAACCTAATGCTAACTTTAGCATACAAGTACCAAAATATGACTGTGGTTTAAACCTACAAAATGAGCTAAAACAAGCTAGCATACTAACCTTAACATGCTAACAGGTGTCATCCGTCAGGTAACAAGATATTTGACGCTGATGTGCATACAGTAGCTGCAAAGTTGGCAAAAACAACCTAGCATGGTAATACAAAAATGCTAATGATTGTTTAGCAAATGGCCCCCGGGCCGCACTTTGGACGGCCTTGAATGAGCTGCAGCAGACTGGATTGTTCAGCAACATTAGGCGCCATGCTGAGTGAGGGCAAAAACAGTTGTGTTGTACCTCAGGGGTCCTTCTTAGGTCCACTTCTGTTCTCTTGAAAGGACGTCTCCAGTGTTTCATCTTCTATTAAACCCCGTTTTTCTTGTTGTTTTCTTTAGACTCCAACAGTCCAAACCATCCAGGCTTGAGTCCGCTCCTGCTCCTCCTCCAGGTAGATATTCCACGCAGGATCTAAACAGGAAGTAGAAGCTGTAGATGTAAACCTGTCCAAATCACCAAGCCTGTGCACAATTATGCATTAAGAATGTCTCCAAACTTCAAATTCAATCATTTAAATTAGAGATAATATCGGACTGCTGATATTATCGGCCGATAAATGCTTTATAATATAATATCGGATATTATCGGTATCGGTTTCAAAAAGTAACATTTATGACGGACGTAGGGAGAAGTACAGAGCGCCAATAAACCTTAAAGGCACTGCCTTGGCGTGCCGGCCCAGTCACATAATATCTACGGCTTTTCACACACACAAGTGAATGCAAGGCATACTTGGTCAACAGCCATACAGGTCACACTGAGGGTGACCGTATAAACAACTTTAACACTGTTACAAATATGCGCCACACTGTGAACCCACACCAAACAAGAATGACAAACACATTTCGGGAGAACATCCGCACCATAACACAACATAAACACAACAGAACAAATACCCAGAACCCCTTGCAGCACTAACTCTTCCGGGACGCTACAATATACACCCCCCGCTACCCCCACCCCACCTCAACCTCCTCATGCTCTCTCGGGGAGAGCATGTCCCAAATTCCAAGCTGCTGTTTTGAGGCATGTTAAAACAAATAATGCACTTTGTGACTTCAATAATAAATATGGCAGTGCCATGTTGGCTTTTTTTTCCATAACTTAAGTTGATTTATTTTGGAAAACCTTGTTACATTGTTTAATGCATCCAGCGGGGCATCACAACAAAATTAGGCATAATAATGTGTTCATTCCACCACTGTATATATCGGTATCGCTTGATATCAGAATCGGTTGGACAATATTGGAATATCGGATATCGGCAAAAAAGCCATTATCGGACATCTTTAATTAAAGGGGAATTATGAGTTGAACTAGGATTTACATTCCAATTCACCATTTTGGAGTATTGCAGAATCATGCTTCACAGTATTTACTATTACTTCTATGATCTATTATTTATTATTATTATTATTTATTTATTTATTATTATTTATTATTATTATTATTTATTTATTTATCATTACTTTTAACTTTTAAAATGATGGAAAATAATAGTGCAGTGGAACCTCCATTTACAAACCTGTCTAATTTTTATTTATTTATTTAAAAAAAAAAATCTATTTATTTCATTATTTTTATCTTGCAATTTTACTTTTTATTCACACCCTTTTACCGTATTGCTTTTGCACTATCTTGTATAGTTCATTCATTGTTTATGTTCTTTGTTTGTTTTGCTCGAAGCTTTGGTGAAATGTAAAAATAGTTGAAAACGTGCTACATAAATAAAGTTGCCTTGCCTTGACTAATTGTGAATTTTTCGATTTACAAACTTTTTTTAGACGGAGCCCAACACGCCTCCGTGTGCGAACACTGTCTGTCTTTGAACGCCTCGTTCATTCATTTGGTGTCACGCCAGCAGTCAAAAAGCAGGGCGCAGTATTTTAGTGAGGAGGCGGAGCCCCCCACTCCCCTTGTTGCACATTACAGTTGGTCACTACTCAGCGCGTGGGCCTTTTTTTCCTGTGTTTGTATGTCTTTTGACAAATTGTGTCCATTTTGCAAACTCAATATGAGTCCCACAAACTCAACAGGACCAGCGTGGACAGGAGGAGGGAATCGGTGGGGAGTTTAAAAAAAACAAAACACGTTTTGCATCTTATTGCACATAATAGTGGTGCGTTCAAGGACACTTGATTAAAGTTACAAACAGAGGTGTCACTAGTCTTTGACCTTGTAGAATTCACACACGTAAAATTAAAACATGTATTTGTGGCAGCACAGGAGAAAGTCATGTGTCCATTTTGCATCTTATTGCACATAATAGTGGTGCGTTCAAGGACCCTTGATTAAAGTTACAAACAGAGGTGTCACTACTCTTTGACCTTGTAGAATTCACACACGTAAAATTATAACATCTATTTGTGGCAGCACAGGAGAAAGTCACGTGTCAATTTTGCATCTTATTGCACATAATAGTGGTGCGTTCAAGGACACTTGATTAAAGTTACAAACAGAGGTGTCACTAGTCTTTGACTTTGAACCATTCATAAACTTAAAAATATAACATCTATTTGTGGCAGCACAGGAGAAAGTCACGTGTCAATTTTGCATCTTATTGCACATAATAGTGGTGCGTTCAAGGACCCTTGATTAAAGTTACAAACAAAGGTGTCACTTTTTGCGAGGAGTACATTAATGACGCCCACAAGTATGGTAGAATTGACAAACGGCATGATTTCATTGTGATGAGACCGGATTAAAAAAAAAAAAAAAATGATGCCTTATTTTACAGCGAAGGAAAAGATTCTCTCTCGTTCAGAACCCGACCCCCCACCCCTCTCTGACTCTTCAGCTCCTTGTGGATGTTAATACTTTTTAAAATGTTTATTATTGACGCAATGTGGTTGTTAAAGTTCAGGATATTTGTGATTTCTGATCATTTGTGAGGGCACCAAAGGGACTTCTGTTGGCAGAGCAGCGCATACGCAGGACAGTTCAGGTTGCCGTTGTTGTTGTTGTTGTTGAGGTTTGTTATTAAAGTGATAGTTATTCATCACCCCCGTGTTTACTATACAGTACTGTACAATACTTTATGTTGTGTTAAAAGTAGGGATGTCCGATAATGGCTTTTTGCCGATATCCGATATTCTGATATTGTCCAACTCTTTAATTACCGATACCGATATCAACCGATACCGATATCAACCGATATATGCAGTTGTGGAATTAACACATTATTATGCCTAATTTGGACAACCATGTATGGTGAAGATAAGGTACTTTTTAAAAATAATAATAAAATAAGATAACTAAATTAAAAACATTTTCTTGAATAAAAAAGAAAGTAAAACAATATAAAAACAGTTACATAGAAACTAGTAATGAATGAAAATGACTAAAATTAACTGTTAAAGGTTAGTGCTATTAGTGGAGCAGCAGCACGCACAATCATGTGTGCTTACGGACTGTATCCCTTGCAGACTGTATTGATATATAATGTAGGAACCAGAATATTGATAACAGAAAGAAATGGGGGAGGGAGGTTTTTTGGGTTGGTGCACTAATTGTAAGTGTATCTTGTGTTTTGTGTTGTGATTTAATAAAAAAAACAACAACAAAAAAACGATAGATAAAAAAAAAAAACGATACCGATAATTTCCGATATTACATTTTAACACATTTATCGGCCGATAATATCGGCAGGCCGATATTATCGGACATCCCTAGTTAAAAGTGTACAAACCTTCACTAAAATATGGACTTTTGTCCAGGCTGGAACCAATTATTCATGTTCACATTGTTTCTTATAGAGAATTTTGCTTCACTATGCAAACCTTTCGATTTACGAAACCCGTTCAAGAACCAGTAGTTGGTGAATCAAGGTTCCACTGTATTAGTGTTTGTATTTTGAGTATTTTTTAAAAACCTTTTTGCAAATCCTTTCACTGCAAAAAGGAGCTGACAAAATATAAGATGAAAGTACTAAAACTAGTGAAATGATCTGTCCGTGGAACCAGTTCATTTGACTTGATAACACACTTCTGTATCGAGAGTTTAAGATAGAGATACGTATTTTATTCTGAAATTCTTAAATTAAGCATCCATGGGATGTTTAAACTAGATTTCCTATGTTAGAAAAAACAAAATATTTTTTTTGAATAGGTTTTTTCTCTCCAAACTTTTTACATTTTTAAACTACCATAGACAAATTATAATGATTACTGCTAAATGATGACTGAAAATACGTCAATAACTCTAGCGACATTTCTAGAAATAACATGTTAAATCTTGGCAAGTGGCATGTTGTAACTCTTGGCTAAAGTATATTTCTCAGTTCATTTCATTCCAATTCAACATCCTGTCGGGTTGAGTCAATGAAATCTAAATTCCAATTCTTCAATGAACTTTGAATTAAAATTCGTAATTTTTGCACAAGCCTGCAAGTCCCCATGCGAGCTGTTTGTTGACATATTTCCTGCTCCGCCGCAGTCATGTGACCAGAAGTGCTTTGCTAGTCAGTCAGGTGCTGCTCACTTCAACAATTAGCTGTGCTTCTAACTGATTTGTATGCACTTTGGTCACATGTATTGCTAGCCTTCTTGAGACATGAAGAAGGAAATGTATCTTCCATATGAGGAGGTGTGAACAAGTGATGACATAAATCAATAACATTGCATCTAATAGACAATGTCTCATTTGTGGTGACATCTATCAAAATGAGGGTGCTCCCAAAAAGGAGGGATTTTTATCATTGACTGTGTGTCGCTTTTAAAAGTGCTCCCCCTCTGGTCAACATATGAAATAACAAGTGTGTGTAAGAAATTTAAATGCGCCCCCTTTGGCCAAAATTAATTAAAAAAAATAAAGTAAATATGTAGATAGAGACATAATGTAATAACGAAGTAAATAATGAAGATTAAAAACCAATTACAAACAAAACATTTAATAAATAATACAAATAACTAAAATCAGTCTTTTTCTCACAATGTGTCGAATTTTTTCATATAAAATTGGTAACAATTTCTCATATTATTTCTGTTTCTGTAATATTGCAATATTTTCTCGTAAAATTATAACTTTTTTATGCAAAAATTATAACTTTTTTATGTAAAACGATTACTTTTTAACGCAAAATGGTAAGATTTGTCATATAAAATTCTGACTTTTAGCGCAATATTGCCAATTTTTTGGGTCGTTTTTGCAAAATAGTGAAATTCTTTGAGTAAATCAATGACTCTTGTCATCATTTTGCGAAGCAAAATTCAGATTATTATTATATTGCCTACATTTTGAAGTTTTCTTATAAAATTGTGACTTTTGCCGAGTAAAATTAGGACTCTTTTCATAAAATTGCCAAAATTTTAAGCTTTTGTCCTAAAATTGCGACTGTTATTGAGTAAAATTCCAACTTTTATCAAATTATTGCACAAATGTTCATTTTTTCTTGTATAATTTTGACTTGCGTTGAGTAAAATGACGACTTTTATTATAATACTGCCAAAATTCTAAGATTTTCTTGTGAAATTGTGACTTTTTTCTTGATAAATTCCAACTCATTTTTCACAACAAGTTTTTTTATATTTGCATAGTATGTATATATTATTAATGTTGTAAATACACATCTTCATATATCTAGAAAGGCTGGTCCTAAAGAGGGAGGCATTTTTCTCAGGTCTCAAGAAGGTAACAAATTCAAGAATGTGTGTGTGTGTTCTTGTATTTCTAGCCTTCTTGAGACATGAAGGAAAAGTATCTTCCATATGAGGAGGTGTGAACAAGTGATGACATAAATCAATAACATTGCATCTAATAGACAATGTCTCATTTGTGGTGACATCCATCAAAATGAGGGTGCTCCCAAAAAGGAGGGATTTTTCACATTGACTGTGTGTCGCTTTTAAAAGTACTCCCTCTCTGGTCAACATATGAAATAACAAGTGTGTGTAAGAAGCTGAAATGCGCCCCCTTTGGCCAAAATTAATTTAAAAATAAATAAATATGTATATATTTATACAAGCTCATCTAAGATGGACTGATACAAAGTGGAAAAGTGTGCTGTGGTCTGACGAGTCCACATTTCAAATTGTTTTTGGAAACTGTGGACGTCGTGTCCTGCGGACCAAAGAGGAAAAGAACCATCCGGACTGTTCTAGGGTGAAAGTGTAAAAGGCAGCATGTGTGATGGTATGGGGGTGTATTAGTGGCCAAGACATGGGTAACTTACACATCTGTGAAGGCACCATTAATGCTGAAAGGTACATACAGCTTTTGGAGCAACATATGTTGCCATCCAAGCAACGTGATCATGGACGCCCCTGCTTATTTCAGCAAGACAATGCCAAGCCAGGTGTTACAACAGCGTGGCGTCATAGTAAAAGAGTGCGGGTACTAGACTGGCCTGCCTGTAGTCCAGACATTGAAAATATGAAGGCTAAAATATGAGAAGGGAGACTGTTGAACAACTTAAGCTGTACATCAAGCAAGAACGGGAAAGAATTCCACTTCAAAAATGTGTCTCCTCAGTTCCCAAACCTTTACTGAGTGTTGTTAAAAGGAAAGGCCATGTAACACACTGGTAAAAATGCCTTTTTTGCAATGTGTTGCTGCCATTAAATTCTAAGTTCATGATTATTTGCCAAAAATAAATTTTTTCAGTGTGAACATGAAATATCTTGTCTTTGCAGTCTATTCAATTGAATATAAGTTGAAAAGGATTTGTTGTATTCTCTTTTTATTTACCATTTACACAACGTGACAACTTCACCGCTTTTGGGGTTTGTACTCTACTAAATAATACAACAATGTATATTCAATATTATTTATAAAACATTGTTTATATTTGTAAAAGTCAGTTTCTTCCTGAGGCAGTAACATCTTACACAAAGTACTAATAAAAACTCCCAATAAAGACCAAGTACTTTCTGCGGTTAAGTAGAAGAAGCCACATGTTTAGCCCTCTGAACCCAAAGGTACCTTTTTAGACATTTGATGTTGGTCTACAGCAGGTCCGTCTCCTTCAGACCCGCCTCAGCCAAGCAGACCCGGACCCGCTTCCTGTCTAGTCATACGGAGGACAGCACCTCCCCCGAGACCTCCCGCTCGCGGCCCCGCTCCGCCTCCATGGCAGCGAAGAGCGGCTCCTGAGCCGTGACCGAGTCCTGCCGCTGTTTGGAGCCCGTGAACGCCGTCTTGCCGAAGCCGTCCGAGTAACGTTTCTTGGCTTCCGGGTCCGGACAGAAGAGGTACTCGTACAGGGCCGCCGCCACGCTCCCTCCTAGGGCCGGGCCCACCCAGTACACCTGGATGAACACAACAGGTGAATACTCTGATAAGGAACAAGCACCAATGAGACTTATTTGGAAGGAGTACGTTACCCAGTGGTTCTCCCAGGACCATGTGACCACGGCCGGGCCCAGGGAGCGAGCAGGATTCATGCTAGCGCCCGTGTACGGAATCTGAGGACGGAATACACGCTCACTCCTCACCCTCGACCCACAACTATGTCAAATAACATCAAACATCCTTTCTGTGTTCATTGAAGTCGCTAAACAAGGCCACGCAGAACTAAGCTACGTCATAACATATCCTATACAGGTGTGACTCTGTATAGGATGACATTGCTGGTTTTACCAGCAGAGGAGCATGTTCGGCAGCGCACACACACAGAGTACTTACAAGCAGACACAGTGTGTAGACAGAAAAGGGAGAATGGACGCATTTTGGTGTAAAAAGTAAAGATAAAGGTGAAGTTATAACATTGAAACACCCTCAGCCAGTGTTCTAGCTACTTTAAATCACTAATCCTGGTCTCCATGGCGACAAATAAAGTACATTTCTTACAAGTATCATTATCACTGGAGGACGAGGAGTAGCTAAACATGCTTCACTACACAGTGTAGGAGGATACAATAGCTCATCCGTGTCACAATGTAAACAAATGCCATGGGTGGATCTACACCTGACATCCACTGTAATGATACCAAGTACAGGCACGTATCGAGTCGATAATAATTAATTTTCTACCACTTGTCCTTTATAATGTGTAATAGGTAGATAAATGACACAATATGTTACTGCATACGTCAGCAGAGAAGAATAAGTGATTATTACATTTGAACAGAAGTGTAGATAGAACATGTTCAAACAGAAAATAAGCAGATATTAACAGTAAATGAACAAGTGGATTAATAATCCATTTTTACAGTTTGTCCCTCATAATGTGTACAAAATAATAGGTGTATAAATGACACAATATGTTACTGCATACGTCAGCAGACTAATTAGGAGTCTTTGTTTGTTTACTTACTACTAAAAGACAAGTTGAGCACATTTGAGCTGCTTGATATTTCTAAATGATCACTAAACTTTGAGGTCATCACAAAAGTAAACAACTTTCACATACTCTCAATAACCCATTCTATTGATTATATGTCCATTAAATTAAAATATGTACGCTCAGTGGCCTAGTGGTTAGAGCAGGGGTCGGCAACCCAAAATGTTGAAAGAGCCATATTGGAATACAAAAATACAAAAACAAATCTGTCTGGAGCCGCAACAAATTAAAAGCCCTGTTACATACAGATAGTGTGTCATAAGATATAAATTGAATTAAGAGGACTTAAAGGAAACTAAATGAGCTCAAATATAGCTACAAATGAGGCATAATGATGCAATATGTACGTATAGCTAGCCTAAATAGCATGTTAGCATCGATTAGCTTGCAGTCATCCAGTGACCAAATATGTCTGGTTAGCACTCCACACAAGTCAATAACATCAACAAAACTCACCTTTGTGCACTCATGCACAACGTTAAGATTGGTGGACAAAATGAGACAGAAAAAGAAGTGGCGTAAAACACGTCCTAGAAAGTCGGAGAAAGTTAAACATGTAAACCAACTATACGGTGAGTTCAAGGACCGCCAAAATTAGTAGGACAAAACGGCGCTCGCCAAATACTCGAATCAGTGAAGCATGTTTAATATAAACAGTGTGCTTTATAACAATTAGGGAGGTTTGTGTCATGTTTGTCCTCCTACAGAAACCATATTAACACAAAAAAAATGTTTTTTCCCCCTCATCTTTTTCCATTTTTCATACATTTTTTAAAAAAAGCTCCAGAGAGCCGCTAGGGCGGCGCTAAAGAGCCGCATGCGGCTCTAGAGCCGCGGGTTGCCGACCCCCGGGTTAGAGTGTCCGCCCTGAAATGGGTAGGTTGTGAGTTCAAACCCCGGCCGAGTCATACCAAAGACTATAAAAATGGGAGCCATTACCTCCCTGCTTGGCACTCAGCATCAAGGCTTGGAATTGGGGGTTAAATCACCAAAAAATGATTCCCGGGCGCGGCCACCGCTGCTGCTCACTGCTCCCCTCACCTCCCAGGGGGTGATCCAGGGTGATGGGTCAAATGCAGAGAATAATTTCGCCACACCTAGTGTGTGTGTGACTATCATTGGTACATTAATGAACCTTACAGCGAACAGGTGGCCGACACACACCGACAGGCCGATGGCCAACGCCGCCGAGCCCTTCAGGTCGCTGCGCTTGTGGTCGCAAGTGGCGAAGACGGTGAAGATGAGCTGGAAGCTGATGAAGATCTCCACCACCAGCGCGTTCCCCACCGACACCTTCTTGTTCACCTGTGGAAGAAAATACAAAAACAGGCGTGACGGCGAAAGCTTCCTTGGCGGAGGGTCATGAAGAAGATCTTACCGCCGTGACGCCCAGGGCCCCCGTCACTGAAGCCGGCGTGACCCCGTAGAGGACGGCGGCCCCCGCCGTGGCGCCCAGGCACTGCGCCAGCACGTAGAACACGGCCTTGGCCACGCTCAGCTTGCGGGTCACCACCATGGCGGCCGTGACCGCCGGGTTGATGTGAGCGCCGCTGATGTGTCCGAAGCACTGGACCATGGTGCCGATGGTCAGGCCGAAGCACAGCGAGATGTGCGCCAAGTCGGGCGCCGCTTCGCCGGGCCCCCAGTTGACCGTGGAGCCGAGGCCCAGCAGCACGAAGAGGAGCGTGGCCGAGAACTCGGCGCCGACGCAACGCCAGAACTCCTGAGTCCAGATGCCCTTGAAGGCGGTCATGGCGTCGGCGATGACCGTGTGGCGGCGGCGGGGGAAACAGCACCTCCTGTAGCGGGAACACCGAGACTGGAAAAGGTTCTGTCTGCTGGTTCTGCTCAGCAAACACACACATTCTTGTATTTGCTACCTTCTTGACACCTGAGAAAAATGCCTCCCTCTTTAGGACCAGCCTTTCTAGATATATAAAGATGTGTATTTACAACATTAATAATATATACATACTATGCACATATTAAAAAGCTTGTTGTGAGAAATGAGTTGGAATTTCACCAGAAAAACTTAGAATTTTGGCATTTTTATAAAAAGTTGTAATTTTACTCAACGCAAGTCAAAATGTTTACAAGAAAAGCTTAACATTTTGGCAATTTTATGAAAAGAGTCGTCATTTTACTCAACAAAAGTCACCATTTTATAAGAAAACTTTAAAATGTTGGCAATATTATAACAATGATCGGAAATTTACTCGGCAAAATTATGACAAAGTCATAATTTTACTCAAAAAATGTCACTATTTTACAAGGACAAGAAAAAAATGGGCAATATTGTGATAAAAGTCAGAATTTTATATGGCAAATGTCACCATTTTGCATTAAAAAGTTATAATTTTACATAAAAAAGTGATAATTTTAAGAGAAAATATTGCAATATTACAGAAACAGAAAGAATGTGAGAAAATGTTCCCGATTTTAAATGAAAAAAGTCGACACATTGTGAGAAAAAGACTGCTTTTAGGTCATTTTTATTTTTTTTTGTAATTCTTTATTAATTTTCATTATTTACTTCAAGTTAATACAGTATGTCTCTATATACATATTTATTTTATTTATATTTTTGGGCCAAAGTGGGCGCATTTCAATTTCTTACACACACTTGTTATTTCATATGTTGACCAGAGAGGGAGCACTTTTAAAAGCGACAATGATAAAAATCCCTCCTTTTTGGGAGCACCCTCATTTTGATAGATGTCACCACAAATGAGACATTGTCTATTAGATGCAATGTTATTGATTTATGTCATCACTTGTTCACACCTCCTCATATGGAAGATAATTTTCCTTCTTCATGTCTCAAGAAGGCTAGAAATACAACACACACACACACACACACACACACACACACACACACACACACACACACACACACACACACACACACACACACACACACACACACACACACACACACACACACACACACACACACACACACACACACACACACACACACACACATTCTTGTATTTGTTACCTTCTTGAGACCTGAGAAAAATGCCTCCCTCTTTAGGACCAGCCTTTCTAGATATATAAAGATGTGTATTTACAACATTAATAATATATACATACTATGCACATATTAAAAAGCTTGTTGTGAAAAATGAGTTGGACTTTCACAAGAAAAAGGTCACAATTTCACAAGAAAAACTTGGAATTTTGGCATTTTTATAAAGAGTCGTAATTTTACTCAACGCAAGTCAAAATTTTACAAGAAAAACGGAACATTTATGCAATATTATGATAAAAGTTGGAATTTTACTCAATAACAGTCGCAATTTTACTAAAAAAGCTTAACATTTTGGCAATTTTATGAAAAGAGTCGTAATTTTACTCGACAAAAGTCACCATTTTATAAGAAAACTTTAAAAATGTTGGCAATATTATAATAATAATCGGAATTTTACTTGGCAAAATGATGACAAAAGTCATCATTTTACTCAAAAAATGGACAACAAACAAATTGGCAATATTGTGATAAGTCAGAATTTTATATGACAAATGTCACCATTTTGCATTAAAAAGTAATAATTGTACATAAAAAAAGTAAAAATTTTACGAGAAAATATTGCAATATTACAGAAACAGAAAGAATATGAGAAATTGTTCCCAATTTTATAAAAAAAAAAAGTTGACACATTGTGAGAAAAAGACTGCTTTTAGTTAATGTATTTTTTTTTGTTTTAATTGGTTTTTAATCTTCATTATTTACTTAAAGTTATTACAATATGTCTCTATATACATATTTATTTTTTAATTAATTTTGGCCAAAGGGGACGCATTTCAATTTCTTACACACACTTGTTATTTCATATGTTGACCAGAGGGGGAGCACTTTTAAAAGCAACAATGATAAAAATCCCTCCTTTTTGGGAGCACCCTCATTTTGATAGATGTCACCACAAATGAGACATTGTCTATTAGATGCAATGTTATTGATTTATGTCATCACTTGTTCACACCTCCTCATATGGAAGATACTTTTCCTTCTTCATGTCTCAAAAAGGGTAGAAATACAAGAACACACACACACACACACACACACACAGACACACACACACACACACACACACACACACACACACACACACACACACACACACATTCTTGTATTTGTCACCTTCTTGAGACCTGACAAAAATGCCTCCCTCTTTAGGACCAGCCTTTCTAGATATATAAAGATGTGTATTTACAACATTAATAATATATACATACTATGCACATATTAAAAAGCTTGTTGTGAAAAATGAGTTGGAATTTCACCAGAAAAACTTTGAATTCTGGCATTTTTATAAAAAGTCGTAATTTTATTCAACGCAAGTCAAAATGTTACAAGAAAAACGGAACATTTGTGCAATATTATGATAAAAGTTGGAATTTTACTCAATAACAGTCGCAATTTTACTAGAAAAGCTTAACATTTTGGCAATTTTATGAAAAGAGTCGTCATTTTACTCGACAAAAGTCCCCATTTTATAAGAAAACTTTAAAAATGTTGGCAATATTATAATAACAATCAGAATTTTACTCAGCAAAATGATGACAAAAGTCATAATTTTACTCAAAAAATGGACAACAAACAAATTGGCAATATTGTGATAAGTCAGAATTTTATGACAAATGTCACCATTTTGCAATAAAAAGTAATAATTGTACATAAAAAAAGTAAAAATTTTACGAGAAAATATTGCAATATTACAGAAACAGAAAGAATATGAGAAATTGTTCCCAATTATATAAAAAAAAAGTCGACACATTGTGAGAAAAAGACTGCTTTTAGTTATTTATTTTTTTACATTTATTTTGCGTTTGTAGTTGGTTTTTAATCTTCATTATTTACTTCGTTATTACAGTATGTCTCTATATACATATTTATTTGATTTTAATTTTTTGGCCAAAGGGGGCGCATTTCAATTTCTTACACACACTTGTTTTTTGATATGTTGACCAGAGGGGGAGCACTTTTAAAAGCGACACACAGTCAATGTGAAAAAATATGGAAGATACTTTTCCTTCTTCATGTCTCAAAAAGGGTAGAAATACAAGAACACACACACACACACACACACACACACACACACACACACACACACACACACACACACACACACACACACACACACACACACACACACAATGTTCAGAGTAGAACATAGTTGGCTCTTTGTCCCGGTGAAGTCCACCAGAACCGGAACTGGTTATTGGCAGCACAAACACAATGAAGGCATCACAACATCTTCAGTAATCACGATAATTGTTCATGTCACACAAAGTGGGTCGTGAGAGTTTATCTATGGAGATTCTTTTTGTACAGTAATTTGTTATCTATTATCATTTTTTTTTTAATTATGAATTATTATGATCACTCATCACTATTAATCGGGGGTTTAATTAACCTTTTTGGTATCAGTTTATTACTTTTCTGATGTTTTAGTATATATGTAGCATAATAATTTTGTAAAACATGTATGATACATTAGAAAAATACTTTAAACATGTTTTTTTTTCCTAAAGAAAGGTCACAATAATTTGCAGCATATAGCAATAAAAGACAATTGTTGTGTACATACATTGTCAAAAGTAAAATGTAAGTAATACATGAACATAAATAATGCATTAAAAAAGTAATTATTGCAAAACTACTAAAATTACTACAATTTTAATTTAAAAAAATGTTTACATGTAACAGTTATTAAATTGAAATTATTACATTATAATAACCTGAATTTTAATTTGTTTTTACATTATAAATATATGACAATTTGAAGGATTAAAAAAACTCCCCCACTAAAATATGCATTTTTGCTTCATCAATAATAATTTGGGGTTTAATTAACCTTATTTCATATCAGTTTATTACTGTTGTTATTGTGCTGTATAAAAATTAAAAACTCACTAAAGTTTTGTAATTAATGCATTGATAATTTTAAATAAATTATGTTAATTTACAGAGAAATGGCCTCCGCATACAGAAAATAAGACAATTATTGTGTATAAATAATTACACAGGGAATGCCCGAAAGTTAAATCTAATTAATCAATTATTAAATGAAAATAAATAATGCATGAAATAAGTAATTATTGTAAAACAACAATTTTAATTTTAATTAAAAAAAAGGTAAACCTGTAACAAAAAATGTATCAAAATGATTACATTTAATAAAGTTTGTTACATATATTTATTTTCATATACATATATATACATATATATATATATATGAACAATTTCAAATATTTTTTAATACATATATATTTTGCATACGTGTCCAAACATTAAGGACACCCTGTATGATTAAAAATAATAGTAGGAAAATACCTTTGAGTTAATCCATTAATTCCACAAGCTTAAATATCCATAAAAATCACATGAAAACATTAAAAAAAGAGAAACCGCACGAATGAAAAAGTGACTATAACTATTCCATAAAGTTATATCACGTACATTTATGTTTCTGCATGCACTCACCTGATGTGCTCCACACCCTGGCCACTCTCACTCATGACTCCACAGCCCGAGACCACCCTGCACTTTTATAGGAGGATGGGATGGGATGAGATGGGATGGGATGGGATGGGATGGGATGGGATGGGATGGGATGGGATGGCCAACTTATTTAGGACTGCAGTAGATCATCCCAAGCCAAACCAAACGTCCTGGAAAAAAAAAAATCCCACAAAAACATCACGAATGAAACCAGTTGGGAAACCTGTGATGAAAACCATAGAACAGGAAATGGAACTTACTGTGACATAGAACAAGTCTGGCTGCTCAGTCAAATATAAGCCATACTATTTATAATGATAAAGCCTTCATTAAATCATCAGTACACATACAAGGCCACTTGGTGGCAGCATCCCCTTGTACACAACTTCCTCCTCACTTCTGTTTCTCAGCTAACACTTGTGTTTACTCTCCATTAATGCATGGATTATTTGTTACAATGGCCACAGTTTGACTCTGGAACAGATTATTTCTTATTACAGGATGTCGTATGGAAATAGTTTGCGTTGGAATGACAACAATTTGGAGGTCACGTGTCAACAGCAGCGTTGTAGCATTTGGACAATGATTGTGCTTGTTCATAGTTGTAGTAATGAAAGCGTCCAGCAGGGGGAAGCAAAGCTCTGCTCCTAACTATGTGTGTGTGTGTTGCTTCTAAAAGTGAGCAGAGGTCATAACAGTGACTTCATTTGAAAAAAAAAAACATTATTTCCTCCTCTAATCAATCAGATGCAGACAGTGATTGTGACATGTGTGTGTGTGTGTGTGTGTGTGTGTGTGTGTTACCCTGCATGGCGACTCGTGCATGAGGACGTTTAAGATCTCCCTCCTCTTCACGGTGGCATCGTCACATGACCGCAAGCCCCCACATAGCCAATTAGCCCGGCACACCTGAGAAGAAAGGACAAAGTTGTACGCAAACAAATTAGTCGACAGGAATAAGACAACTCGGAGTACACATGACATGTCAACAGGTGAACTCACGGAATTAGAAACCATCAGTTCCAGGGTCAAACTGCGGCCGAGAGTGCAGTAAGGTTGTCCCGGTGGTACCAAAATGTCTTTCGATACTTTTCTAAATAAAGGGGACCACAAAAAAATGTCATTATTGTCTTTATTTGAACAAAAAATGTTACATATGTTTATTATTGTCATTTAGTCCTTAAATAAAATAGTGAACATACTAGACAACTTGTCTTTTAGTAGTAAGTAAACAAACAAAGACTCCTAATTAGTCTGCAGTAACATATTGTGTCATTTATACACCTATTATTTGGTACACATTATTAAGGACAAACTGTAAAAAATGATTATTAATCTACTTGTTCATTTACTGTTAATATCTGCTTATTTTCTCTTTTAACATGTTCTATCTACACTTCTGTTCAAATGTAATAATCACTTATTCTTCTATTCTTTGATACTTCCCATTAGTTTTGGATGATACCACACATTTGAGTATGGATCCGATACCAAGTAGTTACAGGATCATACATTGGTCATATTCAAAGTCCTCATGTGTCCAGGGACATATTTACTGACTTTATAAACACAATATGATTTTGTGATGATAAAAAATATCGATGTAATCATACTTGAATCAACTAAATATACTCTTTTACTTGGTATCATTACAGTGGATGTCAGGTGTAGATCCACCCATGGCATTTGTTTACATTGTGACGCCGGTGAGCTATTGTATCCTCCTACAGTGTCTAGTGAAGCATGTTTAGCTATTCTTCGTCCTCCAGTGATAATGATACTTGTAAGAAACTCACTTTATTCGTCGCCATTTAAGCGAGGATTAGTGATTTAGAAGTAGCTAAAACACTGCGGATGGACATTAGCCGCTAAGTAGCTAGCCATGTCTTAAAGCAGCTCTTCCTGAGGGTGTTTCAGTGTTATAACTTCACCTTTATCTTGACTTTTTACACCAAAATGCATCCATTCTCCCTTTTCTGTCTACACACTGTGTCTGCTTGTAAGTACTCTGTGTGTGCGCACTGTCGAACATGCTCATCTGCTCGTAAAACCAGCAATGTCACCACGTGATGACGCGCCGTCATGCCCGGGAACCGGTACTTTTCAAAAAGAGTACAGTACCGAATATGATTCATTAGTACCGCGATACTATACTAGTACCGGTATATGGTTCAACACTAGTGTGCAGGCAGCGCACCTTGCAGAAGTACCAGCCACAAATTTTAACGTTGTCAGGAAGTCCTGGAAAGATGGATTTTGTGGGTCCGTAGATTTTTTGGAGAAAAGTTAAAGTGTTAGGAGAATATTTTCTAACCTGGGGCCAGAGTGAACTGTACATGGGTCCTGCAAGAGGAGGTACCAGGAACAAGCTGAAAGGAGAGTGGATAGACGTGTGCCCAAAATGTACACCAAGGTAACTTTCGGGTTCGATCTCTCCCAAGGCAGAGATGGTCCTGTCTCCAGTGCTGGTATCGCTAGTTCCTACTTACTCCTTTTTTTGTAGAATAAATGGTGAATCATCAGTTCTAGTCACTTCTCATTATTCAGGCAGCCAAAGAATAAACTCATTTGGGAGGAGCATTTCCTGCGACACCACTAGGAAGTATCTAAACTAACACTTTTTTTCTTCTTCCAATAAATAGTTGTGTTTAAAATAACTCTGGAACAGAAGGCTGCAGAGGAATGAAATGAAGTTCCACCCACACAGTGTGAGTCCTCCAATCATACCATCTGGAAGTACTCAAATGCTCATTTCCCACCACAGGAACTTTTCTAATCTGCTCATTTTAAAGAAAATACTGAGATTGAAAAAAAAAAGAAGGAGTTTGATAAAAAGGCCAGAAGAGATCCAGGTTAGGGAGCAGGAACTGGTTTTGTTTCTGTTAAGGGGCGGGTGGGAGACCCTCAAATATACACCACCAAAACAATTAAACAAAATGTCCAAAGGAAGTTTTTGTGTCCAAAATGATCACGGTTATCATTATTATTGTGGTTTTGGATTGATTGATTGAAACTTGTATTAGTAGATTGCACAGTGAAGTACATATTCCGTACAATTGACCACTAAATGGTAACACCCCAATAAGTTTTTCAACTGTTTAAGTCGGTTAATCAATTCATGGTATTGTTGAAAGTGCTCAAAAAGTAATGAATACACTAAACAAAGTTGTATTTTGTAATAACTCAAATAAATAGATACACAATATAGGTTTTACGTAGAGATGTCGATAAATGCGTTAAAATGTAATATCGGAAATTATCGGTATCGTTTTTTTTTATTATCGGTATCGTTTTTTTTTTGTTTTTTTTTACACTCATTCACACAAAAGGGTTGTTTCTTTCTGTTATTAATATTCTGCTTCCTACATTATATATCAATACAGTCTGCAAGGGATACAGTCCGTAAGCATTATATATCAATATATATCAATACAGTCTGCAAGGGATACAGTCCGTAAGCATTATATATCAATATATATCAATACAGTCTGCAAGGGATACAGTCCGTAAGCATTATATATCAATATATATCAATACAGTCTGCAAGGGATACAGTCCGTAAGCATTATATATCAATATATATCAATACAGTCTGCAAGGGATACAGTCCGTAAGCACACATGATTGTGCGTGCTGCTGCTCCACTAATAGTACTAACCTTTAACAGTTAATTTGACTCATTTTCATTAATTACTAGTTTCTATGTAACTGTTTTTATATTGTTTTACTTTCGTTTTTATTCAAGAAAATGTTTTTAATTTATTTATCTTATTTTATTTTATTATTATTATTTTTTAAAGTACCTTATCTTCACCATACCTGGTTGTCCAAATTAGCCATGATAATGTGTTAATTCCACGACTGTATATATCGGTTGATATCGGTATCGGTAATTAAAGAGTTGGACAATATCGGAATATCGGATATCGGCAAAAAGCCATTATCGGATATCCCTAGTTTTACGTCAAATATTGTTCTGGCTTCATAAGAGCCTTATTATTTGTGTCTGTGTTTGAATACCGTATATTTCGGAGTATAAGTCGCTCCGGAGTATAAGTCGCACCTGCCGAAAATGCATAATAAAGAAGGGAAAAAACATATATAAGTCGCACTGGAGTATAAGTCGCATTTTTGGGGGAAATGTATTTGATAAAAGCCAACAGCAAGAATAGACATTTGAAAGGCAATTTAAAATGTCTAAAGAATAGTGAACAACAGGCTGAATAAGTGTACGTTATATGAGGCATAATCTATCTACATATATATGAGAATCAGGTGTCCTAATCACTTGGCCCGGCCACAGGTGCATCAAATCCAGCACTTAGGCATGGAGACTGTTTCTACAAACATTTGTGAAAGAATGGGCCGCTCTCAGTGATTTCCAGCGTGGAACTGTCATAGGATGCCACCTGTGCAAAAGGACATTTCCTCGCTCCTAAATATTCCAAAGTCAGCTTTATAATAGGAAAAGTGAAGAGTTTGGGAACAACAGCAACTCAGCCACCAAGTGGTAGGCCACGTGAACTGACAGAGAGGTCAGCATAGTGCATAGACTTTCTGCACAGTCAGTTGCTACAGAGCTCCAAACTTCATGTGACCTTCCAATTAGCCCACGTACAGTACGCAGAGAGCTTCATGGAATGGGTTTCCATGGCCGAGCAGCTGCATCTAAGCCGTACATCACCAATGCAAAGCGCCGGATGCAGTGGTGTAAAGCATGTCGCCACTGGACTCTAGAGCAGAAAGGAATTATGGTGTGGGGTTGTTTTTCAGGAGTCGGGCTTGGCCCCTTAGTTCCAGTGAAAGGAACTTTGAATGCTCCCGGATACCAAAACATATTGGACAATTCCATGCTCCCAACCTTGTGGGGACAGTTTGGAGCGGGGCCCCTTCCTCTTCCAACATGACTGTGCACCAGTGCACAAAGCAAGGTCCATAAAGACATGGATGACAGAGTCTGATGTGGATGAACTTGACTGGCCTGCACAGAGTCCTGACCTGAACCCCGATAGAACACCTTTGGGATGAATTAGAACGGAGACTGAGAGCCAGGCCTTCTCCACCAACATCAGCGTGTGACCTCACCAATGCGCTTTTGGAAGAACGGTGGGAAATTCCTACAAACACACTCGGCAACCTTGTGGACAGCCTTCCCAGAAGAGTTGAAGCTGTAATAGCTGCAAAAGGTCATATTGAACCCTATGGGTTAGGAATGGGATGGCACTTCAAGTTCATATGTGAGTCAAGGCAGGTGGCCAAATACTTTTAGCAATATAGTGTATATTGTTTTACCCAGGTTATTACATTTATTTTTCCCAGGGATGAATAACAACTTTTTTTTTAGCGATCAGTAATTACAAGTCCATGATTTGTTTACACAGTTGATGACTAGTGGATTAGCAGCATTAATACAAGTCAAAAAAATTATTATTATGTTTAAAAAATGAGGGATAAACAAGAGAATATGTTTATTTACAATCCGGATTAACAAGTCGATTATTCGATTCAATAGTGGACGATTAGTCGACTATTTATTTAAGAGCGCACTGCTGTGTTTAGATGGAGACAGGTGTGGACAATATTGTCCCCACAATACCATGAACTGATTAACGTGCACCTCCAAAGACATGCACCTGGGGATAGGTTGATTGGCAACACTAAATTGGCCCTAGTGTGTGAATGTGAGTGTGAATGTTGTCTGTCTATCTGTGTTGGCCCCGCGATGAGGCCGAATGCAGCTGAGATAGGCTCCAGCACCCCTAGTGACCCCAAAAGGGAGAAGCGGTAGAAAATGGATGGGATGGATGTTTAAAAAATGAGGGATAAACAAGAGAAGATGTTTATTTACAATCCATATTAACAATAGTGGACGATTAGTCGACTATTCAAGAGCGCACTGCTGTGTTTAGATGGAGACAGGTGTGGACAATATTGTCCCCACAATACCGTGAACTGATTAACGTGCACCTCCAAAGACATGCACCTGGGGATAGGTTGATTGGCAACACTAAATTGGCCCTAGTGTGTGAATGTGAGTGTGAATGTTGTCTGTCTATCTGTATTGGCCCCACGATGAGGCCGAATGCAGCTGAGATAGGCTCCAGCACCCCTCGCGACCCCAAAAGGGACAAGCGGTAGAAAATGGATGGGATGGATGTTTAAAAAATGAGGGATAAACAAGAAGATGTTTATTTGCAATCCGTATTAACAATAGTGGACGATTAGTCGACTATTCAAGAGCGCACTGCTGTGTTTAGATGGAGACAGGTGTGGACAATATTGTTCCCACAATACCATGAACTGATTAACGTGCACCTCCAAAGACATGCACCTGGGGATAGGTTGATTGGCAACACTAAATTGGCCCTAGTGTGTGAATGTGAGTGTGAATTTTGTCTGTCTATCTGTGTTGGCCCCACGATGAGGCCGAATGCAGCTGAGATAGGCTCCAGCACCCCTCGCGAACCCAAAAGGGACAAGCGGTAGAAAATGGATGGGATGGATGTTTAAAAAATGAGGGATAAACAAGAGAAGATGTTTATTTACAATCCGTATTAACAATAGTGGACGATTAGTCGACTATTCAAGAGCGCACTGCTGTGTTTAGATGGAGACAGGTGTGGACAATATTGTCCCCACAATACCATGAACTGATTAACGTGCACCTCCAAAGACATGCACCTGGGGATAGGTTGATTGGCAACACTAAATTGGCCCTAGTGTGTGAATGTGAGTGTGAATGTTGTCTGTCTATCTGTGTTGGCCCCACGATGAGGCCGAATGCAGCTGAGATAAGCTCCAGCACCCCTAGTGACCCCAAAAGGGACAAGCGGTAGAAAATGGATGGGATGGATGTTTAAAAAATGAGGGATAAACAAGAGAAGATGTTTATTTACAATCCGTATTAACAATAGTGGACGATTAGTCGACTATTCAAGAGCGCACTGCTGTGTTTAGATGGAGACAGGTGTGGACAATATTGTCCCCACAATACCATGAACTGATTAACGTGCACCTCCAAAGACATGCACCTGGGGATAGGTTGATTGGCAACACTAAATTGGCCCTAGTGTGTGAATGTGAGTGTGAATATTGTCTGTCTATCTGTGTTGGCCCCACGATGAGGCCGAATGCAGCTGAGATAGGCTCCAGCACCCCTCGCGACCCCAAAAGGGACAAGCGGTAGAAAATGGATGGGATGGATGTTTAAAAAATGAGGGATAAACAAGAAGATGTCTATTTGCAATCCGTATTAACAATAGCGGACGATTAGTCGACTATTCAAGAGCACACTGCTGTGTTTAGATGGAGACAGGTGTGGACAATATTGTCCCCACAATACCGTGAACTGATTAACGTGCACCTCCAAAGACATGCACCTGGGGATAGGTTGATTGGCAACACTAAATTGGCCCTAGTGTGTGAATGTGAGTGTGAATGTTGTCTGTCTATCTGTGTTGGCCCCACGATGAGGCCGAATGCAGCTGAGATAGGCTCCAGCACCCCTCGCGACCCCAAAAGGGACAAGCGGCAGAAAATGGATGGGATGGATGTTTAAAAAATGAGGGATAAACAAGAGAAAATGTTTATTTGCAATCCGTATTAACAATAGTGGACGATTAGTCAACTATTCAAGAGCGCACTGCTGTGTTTAGATGGAGACAGGTGTGGACAATATTGTCCCCACAATACCATGAACTGATTAACGTGCACCTCCAAAGACATGCACCTGGGGATAGGTTGATTGGCAACACTAAATTGGCCCTAGTGTGTGAATGTGAGTGTGAATGTTGTCTGTGTTGGCCCCACGATGAGGCCGAATGCAGCTGAGATAGGCTCCAGCACCCCTTGCGAACCCAAAAGGGATAAGCGGCAGAAAATGGATGGATGGATGATAAAATAGTCCTTATGCTGCAGCACTAAAACTTCTCACAAGCCTAAAAAAAAAGCCCTTATTATGTTTAATTACTGAAGTATAGATGACATTTATTCTGTAATGTGTCAGGTCGTAGACTAAATTCCTCCGATCAAAGATTATTTATACAGCCCTAAGTCACGAGCGTCTCAAAGGGCTGCACAAGCCACAGATCCCACATCAGGGCGGGAAAAAACCCAACCACCAGGGGGCGCACCGACACTGAAAGCCTGGTCTTGACTGTGAGGACTTGTCTGAACGTTTGCTGACACACAAAAAGCACTTGCAAGTGTTTAGCCCCACAAATGATCCTGGAGGGCGGAGATGTTGAAAAGAACACATCTTTATCTTCAGCGACGCTCGCGGCTTTTAGCGGCGCTCCTCTTTAACGAGCCGGCTGTATGATCGTGCTCCGACTGCAAATTAGCGCAGGAAGCCGCCTGACATTTTGATGCTTTGATAATGAAGACTTTATTGTGCGTTTTAAGAGGCTGTCGCCGCAGAATCCAGACAGAATAATGAGGAAATCCTCCAACGGCTTTCATTAAGCCGGACAGCGTTTTTAATCACGTGGCTGTTGACTCGTCCATTAACCTTTCCATTAAGTCTGCTACATTTACACATAGATGCTAAATGTGACCTTTTGAGAGCGGGATGGCGCTTGATCTCAGAGATTACTCAGTTTTAATAGTCGAGGGACTTCCTGTTGAAAAGGAAGTTATATGCAGAGTTGAGTTCAGGTGCAACGACGATAAAGAACGGAAATGATAAAGCAGCGTTTTGCAGGTTATTGGGACTTTTTGCAGGGAAGAGTTCTGCCAGATCGTTTTCTTCTAAGGCTACACTACCGTTCATAAGTTTGGGGTCACCCAAACAATTTTGTGGAATAGCCTTCATTTCTAAGAACAAGAATAGACTGTCGAGTTTCAGATGAAAGTTCTCTTTTTCTGGCCATTTTGAGCGTTTAATTGACCCCACAAATGTGATGCTCCAGAAACTCAATCTGCTCAAAGCAAGGTCAGTTTTGTAGCTTCTGTAACGAGCTAAACTGTTTTCAGATGTGTGAACATGATTGCACAAGGGTTTTCTAATCATCAATTAAAGGCCTACTGAAAGCCACTACTAGCGACCAAAATGAGTAAAATGAAGTGTTAAAGGTTAGTACTATTAGTGGAGCAGCAGCACGCACAATCATGTGTGCTTACGGAATGTATCCCTTGCAGACTGTATTGATATATATTGATATATAATGTAGGAAGCAGAATATTAATAACAGAAAGAAACAACCCTTTTGTGTGAATGAGTGTAAATGGGGGAGGGAGGTTTTTTGGGTTGGTGCACTAATTGTAAGTGTATCTTGTGTTTTTTATGTGGATTTAATTAAAAAAAAACAACCCCAATACCGATAATTTTCGATATTACATTTTAACGCATATATCGGCCGATATTATCGGACATCTCTAGTGGTTAATATTCACATCCTGGTGGCTTTACGACAGGTGCGAGGCCTGCATGCAGGCTGCGGCCGGAGACCTTCGTGCAAAAAGCTCTTTTCCTCCAGAGAAATGTCAGCCTGCTCTTTATCGCCAACACAAACAGCCGTTAAAAGCCCGGGAGACGCGGCGTCCCGCCCGGCAGACGCGGCGTAGCATATCATCCAGCCCTCAGCTGCGAGTCAGCAACGCATCCAAAGATCTTGCTGATAAATCCATGTGAGGACTTTTTCACTGCGGTATTGATCTTCTGTTTGGACAAAACACCTCAAATCATACTGAGAATCTTTAGCAGGAAGTAGAAGAAAGAAAAGAGCACATCGGACCGCCGCCGAGGAGCCGCTATCTCACCGCGTATCTTGTCCGGGCTGACGTTCGCCCTCGCAGGCTTTGCAGTGGACATTATTTCTCCAAAGCTGAGCAATTTCTTTGCTCGTAAATTCAAGTAACATCTCGCGTCGCCGGCGAAGGTCTTCCCTGCGAGCGTCCCCGACTTATCTGCAGTGATTTACCGCCAACGCCGCCTGTCCTGAAACATGGCGCTGATAGCCAGGATGTGTTCGCTGTTATCGGAACTAAAGATTGTTCGCCAGTGGTGTTTGTCCTCTTCCGGGGGAGGAGGACAAACACATTAAACTTTAAACTAGCACAGCACTCGGAGAGTAGAGACCTCCGCCAGGCTCTACCGCACAATATAGTGTTACCGCAACTTAACTTTCCTCCAGAAGGTCTTGTCTTTGTCCATGTGGTGTCAGATGAAACAACAATGGAGCGGTTTGGCCACAACACCCAGCAATATGTTTGGAGGAGAAAAGGTGAGGCTTTTAATCCTTGAACACCATTCCTACCGTCAAGCATGGTGGTGGTAGTATTATGCTCTGGGCCTGTTTTGCTGCCAATGGAACTGGTGCTTTAAAATGGGACAATGAAAAAGGAGGATTACCTCCAAATTGTTCAGGACAAGCTAAAATCATCAGCCCGGAGGTTGGGTCTTGGGCGCAGTTGGGTGTTGCAACAGGACAATGACCCCAAACCCACATCAAAAGTGGTAAAGGAATGGCTAAATCAGGCTAGAATGAAGGTTTTAGAATGGCCTTCCCAAAGTCCTGACTTAAACGTGTGGACAATGCTGAAGAAACAAGTCCATGTCCGAAAACCAACAAATTTAGCTGAACTGCACCAATTTTGTCAAGAGGAGTGGTCAAAAACAGGTGCTTTTGGTGGCAATACACAAGCTTCTGCTTGAATTTTCGACCACTCCTCTTGACAAAATTGGTGCAGTTCAGCTAAATGTGTTGCTTTTCTGACATGGACTTGTTTCTTCAGCATTGTCCACACGTTTAAGTCAGGACTTTTGGGAAGGCCATTCTAAAACCTTCATTCTAGCCTGATGTAGCCATTCCTTTACCACTTTTGATGTGTGTTTGGGGTCATTGTCCTGTTGGAACACCCAACTGCGCCCAAGACCCAACCTCCGGGTTGATGATTTTAGCTTGTTTGATTGAGACTTTTATTAGTAGGTTGCACAGTGAAATACATATTCCGTACAATTGACCACTAAATGGTAACACCCGAATAAGTTTTTCAACTTGTTTAAATCGGGGTCCAGAAGAATTTGGAGCTAATCCTCCTTTTTCATTGTCCCATTTACTCTCTGTAAAGCAGCAGTTCCATTGGCAGAAAAACAGGCCCAGAGCATAATACTACCACCACCATGCTTGACGGTAGGCATGGTATTCAAGGATTAAAGGCCTCACCTTTTCTCCTCCAAACATATTGCTGGGTATTGTGGCCAAACAGCTCCATTTTTGTTTCATCTGACATCACATGGACAAAGATAAGACCTTCTAGACAACAGGACAATGACCCCAAACACACGTCAAAAGTGGTAAAGGAATGGCTAAATCAGGCTAGGATGAAGCCTTCTCTACCCCAAACACACATCAAAAGTGGTAAAGGAACACACATCAAACACACCTCAAAAGTGGTAAAAGAATGGCTAAATCAGGCTAGAATGAAGGTTTTGGAATGGCCTTCCCAAAGTCCTGACTTAAACGTGTAGACAATGCTGAAGAAACAAGTCCATGTCCGAAAACCAACACATTTAGCTGAACTGCACCAATTTTGTCAAGAGGAGTGGTCAAAAACAGGTGCTTTTGGTGGCAATACACAAGCTTCTGCTTGAATTTTCGACCACTCCTCTTGACAAAATTGGTGCAGTTCAGCTACATTTGTTGGTTTTCTGACATGGACTTGTTTCTTCAGCATTGTCTACATGTTTAAGTCAGGACTTTTGGGAAGGCCATTCTAAAACCTTCATTCTAGCCTGATGTAGCCATTCCTTTACCCCTTTTGATGTGTGTTTGGGGTCATTGTCCTGTTGGAACACCCAACTGCGCCCAAGACCCAACCTCCGCACTGAGGATTTTAGCTTGTTTGATTGAGACTTTTATTAGTAGGTTGCACAGTGAAAGACATATTCCGTACAATTGACCACTAAATGGTAACACCCGAATAAGTTTTTCAACTTGTTTAAGTCGGGGTCCAGAAGAATTTGGAGCTAATCCTCCTTTTTCATTGTCCCATTTACTCTCTGTAAAGCACCAGTTCCATTGGCAGCAAAACAGGCCCAGAGCATAATACTACCACCACCATGCTTGACGGTAGGCATGGTGTTCAAGGATTAAAGGCCTCACCTTTTCTCCTCCAAACATATTGCTGGGTATTGTGGCCAAACAGCTCCATTTTTGTTTCATCTGACATCACATGGACAAAGATAAGACCTTCTGGACAACAGGACAATGACCCCAAACACACGTCAAAAGTGGTAAAGGAATGGCTAAATCAGGCTAGGATGAAGCCTTCTCTACCCCAAACACACATCAAAAGTGGTAAAGGAACACACATCAAACACACCTCAAAAGTGGTAAAAGAATGGCTAAATCAGGCTAGAATGAAGGTTTTAGAATGGCCTTCCCAAAGTCCTGACTTAAACGTGTAGACAATGCTGAAGAAACAAGTCCATGTCCGAAAACCAACAAATTTAGCTGAACTGCACCAATTTTGTCAAGAGGAGTGGTCAAAAACAGGTGCTTTTGGTGGCAATACACAAGCTTCTGCTTGAATTTTCGACCACTCCACTCCTCCGTTAATCCCTATAACGAATTAACTGACGGTCATCACATAACCGCCTAAAAAAACAATACCCTTAGTGTTGCATTATTGTTAGTTTGGACACTTTTCTGCCAACTCTAACAACCAAAATACAAACATTTAGCATACACAGAATTATAGCTTCAATACAAAATTAAAGCTGCAAGCAGCGTTGGTCGGGTCCGCTTTTTGGCAGGTGCTAGTCCTAGGTGTCCCAATACTTTTGTCCAGTGGTAGTCCTGAATGAGACCTACATGGAGGTTTTTGTTTCGTGTCTCTATGATATTCATACTGGGAGTTAGAGGAAGTTGTGTCTGTGTCTTTTTCCTAGGTGTCGCGGCACAGTGGTTGTTTTCTTTGAAGGCGCGTAAAATCACAGCTGCGGAGCAACTTTAGTGCTGCGGGTCTTTGAAGGCTCGTAAAATCAAAACCGTAGCACGTATCAAAACTCTTTCGTCAACTTTTAATCAGAAGGGTTCAATCTCTCTCCTGTAGCAGTTTGAAGCCGAAACGACAAACGCGCTCAGAGGAGATAATGTTTGATGTTTGGTGACCGCTTTGTACAAAAATTTAGTTTTGAAGGAGGGATATCAAACTTCCTGTTGATTTTTGCTGAAGGATGTCAATCTATGAAATGTAGGTCTAAGTGAGACCTACGTAGAGGTTTTTGTTTCATGTCTCTAAGACGTTCCTACCGGAAGTTACAAGCAGTTTTGTCTGAGTTTTCCTCTGAGAAGCAGTTTTGTCTCTGTTTTATTCAAAAATTGCGCTAGAGCGCAATTTTGAGTTTTGGGGTTCGGTTTTTTTTTAGATCGCAATTTCCACCAGTCCCGATGTGTGTGAGAATTTTGGTGAGTTTTGAAGTATTTTAAGGGGGTCAAATTACAGCTCAAAGAGGCAAAAATTAGTGTTTTTAGTACATTTTTGTCTTAAATGGGAAATTGCCAACTTCCTGTTGGTTTTTGCCCGAGAATGTGAAATTATGAAATGTAGGTCTAAGTCAGACCTACATAGAGGTTTTTGTTTCATGTCTCTACGACCTTCCGAGTGGGAGTTACAGGCAGTTTTCTTCCTAGGGGGCGCTAGAGCGCAATTTTGAGTTTTGGAGTTAGTTTTTTTTTACTAAAGTGGTTGGGGCACGTTTTTCTATGTGTGCCAAATTTGGTGAGTTTTGAAGCATGTTAAGGGGGGCAAAGTAGTGCGCAAAGCTGCGGAATAATAATAAAACCTTACAAATTCAATAGTGTCCTTTGTCCATGTACAAAGGGTACATGCGGACCCTAATCCTTTGTCCATGTACAAAGGGTACATGCGGACCCTAATCCTTTGTCCATGTACAAAGGGTACATGCGGACCCTAATCCTTTGTCCATGTACAAAGGGTACATGCGGACCCTAATAATGAATGTTTTGGGTGAAAATGACACTGATGTACTGCTGTTCCGTGAAGGGAAAGGTTGTTGTTTTGTGTGTAAAAAAACAAAACAAAAATCAAGCATCCTGTTCGTTCTTTACCACATGTGGCGCGCCTGTTAGCTAGTGGTAACGTCACACGCCAGTCGCTCAGATTGATGGCGTGACCCGCCCGCCTCCCGCCAAGATGAAGTGTTAGCGCCTCAGCTGGAGGTTCGGACTCCTTGTTGAGTTAATTGGCTGATTGTTCCCTGGCCGCCGGTAATGAGTCCTTTAGTTAAGTGTTTAGTAAGTGATCCCTGATCAATGGTGACGTGTGCCATAAGCCAGCGCCTTTTCATTCCCGTTTCCTACCCCCCGCCGGGCGTGTGTCGCTCCATCCAGGCACACTGGTAGTGAACGATGTCATCACAGATGTCACACTCGAGATTGTCAGGATCTTTGATTTCACAGAATAATGTTTTTTTTTTTGCAACACATCAAGTCAATAGAAATGCTAATCTACATTCGTGCTGCCACTAAATCATTTCTGGAATAATCAACTCATGTAAAGGCCTAATTGACCATATCCAGCAACATATTGCGTAATGTTCTGGTTTAGGCTGTGATGGCTCCCAATGTAGTTATTGTGTGAATGCTCCAAAACATTCACACATATGCTTTTCTACACCAAAATTAATCTATTTATTATTACATTTCTTCTTCTTCTCCACATTTTGGCGCGCTCTACCTTCCACATTTTTTTTTTTACCTTTTACCTTATTTTTCTGAGACGTGTTTTATGCCACTCCTTCTTTGTCTCATTTTGTCCACCAAATGTTTTATTCTGTGCGTGAAAGCACAAAGGTGAGTTATGTTGATGTTATTGACTTGTGTGGAGTGCTTATCAGGCATATTTGGTCACTGCATGACTGCAAGCTAATCAATGCTCACATGCTATTTAAGCTAGCTGTATGTACATATTGCATCATTATGCCTTGTTTGTTGCTATATTTGAGCTCATTTAATTTCCTTAATATCCTCTGTGTATTTAATTTATATTTGCATGTCTCATGACACATTATCTGTATGTAATATTGGCTGCATTTCTGATAGTTGTGTGTGTGTGCCATGTTGTTCCGGACCACAGCAAACGTTACCCAACTCGCAAAGATTGTAATAAATCCATTCGAAGAAGACAGCCTGCCGTTTCCTTTAAGTTGGACACACTTTTTCAAGAAGTTGTTTCATCCTGTGAAAAGCGTCTATTTTACTAATCATTTCCAATGTTGCAAAAATGTGTAGAATAAAAATGAAAATACAACATTTCTGTCAACGAAGATTTGCGTCAGCCTTTGATAGTAGGCTAATATAGCTAATATAGACACTTACATCATGTGTTGTCTTCATTATAACACTTATATAAGACTTTTAAAGTCATGTTGATAGTAGGCTAATATAGACACTTCCATCATGTGTTGTCTTCATTATAACACTTATATAAGACTTCTAAAGTCATTTTGATAGTAGGCTAATATAGCTAATATAGACACTTATATCATGTGTTGTCTTCACTGTAACACTTATATAAGACTTTTAAAGTTATTTTGATAGTAGGCTAATATAGACACTTCCATCATGTGTTGTCTTCATTATAACACTTATATAAGACTTCTAAAGTCATTTTGATAGTAGGCTAATATAGACACTTACATCATGTGTTGCCTTCATTATAACACTTATATAAGACTTTTAAAGTCATTTTGATAGTAGGCTAATATAGACACTTACATCATGTGTTGTCTTCATTATAACACTTATATAAGACTTTTAAAGTTATTTTGATAGTAGGCTAATATAGACACTTACATCATGTGTTGCCTTCATTATAACACTTATATAAGACTTTTAAAGTCATTTTGATAGTAGGCTAATATAGACACTTACATCATGTGTTGTCTTCATTATAACACTTATATAAGACTTTTAAAGTTATTTTGATAGTAGGCTAATATAGACACTTACATCATGTGTTGCCTTCATTATAACACTTATATAAGACTTTTAAAGTCATTTTGATAGTAGGCTAATATAGAAACTTACATCATGTGTTGTCTTCATTATAACACTTATATAAGACTTTTAAAGTCATTTTGATAGTAGGCTAATATAGACACTTATATCATGTGTTGTCTTCACTGTAACACTTATATAAGACTTTTAAAGTTATTTTGATAGTAGGCTAATATAGACACTTCCATCATGTGTTGTCTTCATTATAACACTTATATAAGACTTCTAAAGTCATTTTGATAGTAGGCTAATATAGACACTTACATCATGTGTTGCCTTCACTGTAACACTTATATAAGACTTTTAAAGTTATTTTGATAGTAGGCTAATATAGACACTTCCATCATGTGTTGTCTTCATTATAACACTTATATAAGACTTCTAAAGTCATGTTGATAGTAGGCTAATATAGACACTTACATCATGTGTTGCCTTCATTATAACACTTATATAAGACTTTTAAAGTCATTTTGATAGTAGGCTAATATAGACACTTACATCATGTGTTGTCTTCATTATAACACTTATATAAGACTTTTAAAGTTATTTTGATAGTAGGCTAATATAGACACTTACATCATGTGTTGCCTTCATTATAACACTTATATAAGACTTTTAAAGTCATTTTGATAGTAGGCTAATATAGACACTTACATCATGTGTTGTCTTCATTATAACACTTATATAAGACTTTTAAAGTTATTTTGATAGTAGGCTAATATAGACACTTACATCATGTGTTGCCTTCATTATAACACTTATATAAGACTTTTAAAGTCATTTTGATAGTAGGCTAATATAGAAACTTACATCATGTGTTGTCTTCATTATAACACTTATATAAGACTTTTAAAGTCATTTTGATAGTAGGCTAATATAGACACTTATATCATGTGTTGTCTTCACTGTAACACTTATATAAGACTTTTAAAGTTATTTTGATAGTAGGCTAATATAGACACTTCCATCATGTGTTGTCTTCATTATAACACTTATATAAGACTTCTAAAGTCATTTTGATAGTAGGCTAATATAGACACTTACATCATGTGTTGCCTTCATTATAACACTTATATAAGACTTTTAAAGTCATTTTGATAGTAGGCTAATATAGACACTTACATCATGTGTTGTCTTCATTATAACACTTATATAAGACTTTTAAAGTTATTTTGATAGTAGGCTAATATAGACACTTCCATCATGTGTTGTCTTCATTATAACACTTATATAAGACTTCTAAAGTCATTTTGATAGTAGGCTAATATAGACACTTACATCATGTGTTGCCTTCATTATAACACTTATATAAGACTTTTAAAGTCATTTTGATAGTAGGCTAATATAGACACTTACATCATGTGTTGCCTTCATTATAACACTTATATAAGACTTTTAAAGTCATTTTGATAGTAGGCTAATATAGACACTTACATCATGTGTTGCCTTCATTATAACACTTATATAAGACTTTTAAAGTCATTTTGATAGTAGGCTAATATAGACACTTACATCATGTGTTGCCTTCATTATAACACTTATATAAGACTTTTAAAGTCATTTTGATAGTAGGCTAATATAGACACTTACATCATGTGTTGTCTTCATTATAACACTTATATAAGACTTTTAAAGTCATTTTGATAGTAGGCTAATATAGCTAATATAGACACTTACATCATGTGTTGCCTTCATTATAACACTTATATAAGACTTCGAAAGTCATTTTGATAGTAGGCTAATATAGCTAATATAGACACTTCCATCATGTGTTGTCTTCATTATAACACTTATATAAGACTTTTGAAGTCATTTTGATAGTAAGCTAATATAGACACTTCCATCATGTGTTGTCTTCATTATAACACTTATATAAGACTTTTAAAGTCATTTTGATAGTAGGCTAATATAGACACTTCCATCATGTGTTGTCTTCATTATAACACTTATATAAGACTTTTAAAGTCATTTTGATAGTAGGCTAATATAGACACTTCCATCATGTGTTGTCTTCATTATAACACTTGTATAAGGCTTTTAATTTTCTGCGGCTCCAGACAGATTTTTTTTTGTATTTTTCTCTTTCAACATTTTGTGTTGCCGACCCCTGGGATAGAGAAAAATTAATTACGTAATTGCCTCTCATGCGATCAAAAGTCTGCATTGGAGTCGATCCATTCTGCCTATTAAAGCCCTTAAAAACATCCAAACACCTCCATCAAGGTTTTAAATACAAGCTGTCAGTATATATATGTAATGTAGTAACATTTATAATAACATTTAATATTGACGTATTTTGATCATTTTAACCATACACGGTGCATTCATTTAAAAAATCACAATGTTTATTTTTTACTACTCACTGCAGACTTGATGAGAGCTAACACACATAATAAAACATCACTTACTGTACAACGTCTGCTGTTATTAGGATGCCGACTGATACCTCACGAAGAAAAGGGGGGGTGGAACCAAGCGTCTTTTTTTGTCGTTCTCGCCATTCGAGTCTAAATTGGCTGTCAAAGTGTACCAACTTGTCGGAATACGTTCTCGTCCTTCTACTATCCAGGTGAGGCATGGTTTATGATCTACATTAAAGTTTGACGAGCAAGAAAGCAGTTCGTCAGTCCATCATGTCAACATTGGCACACACGCTAGGTATCACAGCGCCGCTATAAATAGTTGGTCTGCATTAGCGCTTATAATAATGGTCAATATTCAAGTCACCACATGTAAATGGAGTATTGTTGCCGCTTTTTGGATGTTTTTAATAGGGTTTTTGTAACGGCCTGGGCGCACGTCGGTGTGCATTCATCTGTGCGCTGCGCTAAAGCGCGCACCAGACGGGCAGCAGCAAGCAGCTGCAATCAATCAGCACACCCGGAGCTGATGATCAGACCCGCCTTGATAAGCCTGCTCAACCTGCTATCCCGGGCCGGAACGTAATCTTCTGTTCGCGTACAATAGTATACATGCTTGATGCAATCCTGCTCTCTCTGTGTTTTCCCCTCCGTGTTTCATTGTGCGTTTTCCCGTGTCGTTCCCGCAGTATATCCTCCGTCGCCTTGGAAGTGAGCTATGCGCCTCACTTCCCTGGATCTCCCTCCGGACTCTGACTGCCTCCCCTCGATCCTCGACTTCCCTCGCTTTGGACACGGACCTGTTGACGCCTCGCTGTTACCTCCTGTCTCACGGACATTCGAGCCTGCCTTTCCCCCTCGGACTTCCTCGTCTCTCGTCCAACATTCCCGGTAACACACAACAGTTAATTCACACATAGTCTCACACACACACTTTTGGATTTAGTCGCACTCCATTCCCCTGTTTAATTATTATTACTGTTTGGTTATTATATATATTGTTAAGATATATAATAAATACCTAGAGTTATATTACGCCCCCTGTTGTCTGTGCCGTTCTACTCATCCCGTATGGAAGTTTTATGGGCGAAATAAATGACCTCCCGCTGGCTCCGTTGTAAGCAGACTTTTATTTACGAGATAGAGTGTGTTAATAAAAATATACATCCGTCGTCATGTCTTTCATAATGATTGTGAACGATATTAAAAACTGCTTTTTGGGGGATTTTGCCCAACGTGAAGTAAATAATGAAGATTAAAAAAAATAATGTAACGAAAAGGCAGTTTTTTCTCACAATGTGTCGACTTTTGTCTTATAAAATTGGGAACAATTTCTCATATTCTTTCTGTTTCTGTAATATTGCAATATTTTCTCGTAAAATGATTACTTTATGTAAAATTATTACTTTTTAATGCAAAATGGTGACATTTGTCATATAAAATTCAGACTTTTATCACAATATTGCCCTTGTTGTAAAATACTGAAATTTTTTGAGTAAAATGATGACTTTTGTCATAATTTTGCCAAGTAAAATTCCGATTATTATTGTAATATTGCCAAAAATTGTAAGTTTTCTTATATAATTGTGACTTTTGTCTAGTAAACTTACGACTCTTTTCCTAAAACTGCCAAAATTTTAAGCTTTTCATGTAAAATTGCGACTGTTATTGAGTAAAATTCCAACTTTTATCATAATATTGCACAAATGTTCAGTTTGTCTTGTAAAATTTTGACTCGCGTCGAGTAAAATTACGACTTTTATTATAATACTGCCAAAATTCAAAGTTTTTCTGGTGAAATTGTGAACTTTTTGTGAAATTCCAACTCATTTTTCAAGCTTATTTATATGTGTCCTTTAAACAAATACTTTGTGATGAGTCATGCATTTGTGGTCACTTAAAGGCCTACTGAAAGCCACTACTAGCGACCACGCAGTCTGATAGTTTATATCAATGATGAAATCTTAACATCGCAACACATGCCAATACGGCCGGGTTAACTTATAAAGTGACATTTAAAATCTCCCGGGAAATATCCGGCTGAAACGTCGCGGTATGATGACGTATGCACGTGACGTAGTCAGTTTAACGGAAGTTATGGTACCCGTAGAATCCTATACAAAAAGCTCTGTTTTCATTTCATAATTCCACAGTATTCTGGACATCTTTTGCAATTTGTTTAATGAACAATGAAGGCTGCAAAGAAGACAGTTGTAGGTGGGATCGGTGTATTAGCAGCGGACTACAGCAACACAACCAGGAGGACTTTGTTGGAGAGCAGACGCGCTAGCCGCGACCTCACCTTGACTTCCTACGTCTCCGGGCCGCCAAACGCATCGGGTGAAGTCTTTCGTCCTTCCGTCGATCGCTGGAACGCAGGTGAGCACGGGTGTTGATGAGCAGATGAAGGCTGGCTGGCGTAGGTGGAGAGATAATGTTTTTAGCATAGCTCTGTAAGGTCCGGTTGCTAAGTTAGCTTCAATGGCGTCGTTAGCACAGCATTTTTAAGCTTCGCCAGCCTGGAAAGCATTAACCGTGTAGTTACATGTCCACGGTTTAATAGTATTGTTGATTTTCTATCTATCCTTCCAGTCAGGGGTTTATTTTTTTTGTTTCTATATGCAGTTAAAGCACGATGCTATCACGTTAGCTCGTAGCTAAAGCGTTTCGCCGATGTATTGTCGTGGAGATAAAAGGCACTGAATGTCCATTTCGCGTTCTCGACTCTCATTTTCAAGAGGATATAGTATCCGAGGTGGTTTAGAATACAAATCCGTGATCCACAATAGAAAAAGGAGAGAGTGTGGAATCCAATGAGCCAGCTTGTACCTAAGTTACGGTCAGAGTGAAAAAAAATATGTATTTCACTGCATTCTAGTCTGTCACTCTAACGTTCCTCGTCCACGAATCTTTCATCCTCGCTCAAATTAATGGGGTAATGGTCCGAATAGCTCTAGCTGCGTTGAAAACAATAGGAAAATATGAGGGAGTGAACAACTGACAACGTCACGCTACTTCCGGTAGGGGCAAGGTTTTTTTTATCAGAGACCAAAAGTTGCGAACTTTATCGTCGTTGTTCTATACTAAATCCTTTCAGCAAAAATATGGCAATATCGCAAAATGATCAAGTATGACACATAGAATGGATCTGCTATTCCCGTTTAAATAAAAAAAATTCATTTCAGTAAGCCTTTAAGACAAGTTACTAAAAATATTCTTACAATCTCTCGTATTAATACTTTTTTTTTTTGTGTGTTTTTCCATAAGTCTTGTTTGCTGTGCCTGTAATTGCGCGTGCATCCTGTCGGGGGCAGCTTTTATTCACCGTCAGCCTGGTACGGTACATTGGGAAGTTGTCAAGATGGAGTTAGTCGCTTCTTTATCAGAGACATCCAAGAGACTTCCTTGCAGCTGATGGATGTGTCTGGTGACATCCGTGAGGAGGGAAAAAAAAAAGTGTTGCGTCCTTCTCCCCCGACTTGTTTTTGGCCACCTGGCAGGAGCAAGGCTGTGTCCTCACGCTGGTCATGTCCACTTTTACAAGCGCTCATCTCTCCTCAAGTACCCCCCCACTGCCCGCTCGCTCTCCGCTTCTCCTGCCACGCCTGCCGATGTGTCGCCATCCCCGCGGATGTTGGTTATTTATCTTGAAATAACCTGTTTATTCCCCCAGAATGCTCTTATTCTCCTCCCCCTCCTCGGAGGATGCTGGGAGGGTGTCAGCGTGCACTTTCATCTTTTGCCTTTCATTTATTATTCAGCCCCCGCAGCAAGAAACTCCACTCATCACGCCTGCTTCCAATAATTATATTATTGTCTCACTTCCTTTACTGCTGCTTACAACTGAGACTTTTTTATTGCTGCTCAAAGCCACTGAGCTTGGTAAAAGGAATATTGACTATTGGTCCGCTTGCAGTGGTTTTATTGCAAACACGACAATGTTCAGTCGGTGATGATGAATGGGATACAGCTGCAATGATTACATGCTGTGCGTGTTCTTGTATTTCTAGCCTTCTTGAGGCATGAAGAAGGAAAAGTAGCTTCCATATGAGGAGGTGTGAACCAGTGATGACATAAATCATGGTCCCAATAACATTGCATCTAATAGACAATGTCTCATTTGTGGTGACATCTATCAAAAGGATCCCAAAAAGGAGGGATTTTTCAAATTGACTGTGTGTCGCTTTTAAAAGTGCCCCCCCTCTTGTCAACATATAAAATAACATGTGTGTGTAAAAATTTGAAATGCTCCCCCTCTGGCCAACATGTGAAATAACAAGTGTGTTAATAAGAAATTGAAATGTGCCCCTTTGGCCAAAATTAATAAAAAAAATATGTATATAGAGACATAATGTAATAACTTGAAGTAAATAATGAAGATTAAAAAAAAAAAAAAAAAAAAAAGTAACTAAAAGGCAGTCTTTTTCTCACAATGAGTCGACTTTTTTCTTATAAAATTGGGAACAATTTCTCATATTCTTTCTGTTTCTGTATGATTGCAATATTTTCTAATGTAAAATGATTACTTTTTATTGCAAAATGGTGACATTTGTCATATAAAATTCCGACTTTTATCACAATATTGCCCATTTTTTTGTCGTTCTTGTAAAATAGTGAAATTTTGTGAGTAAAATGATGACTTTTGTCATAATTTTGCAAAGTAAAATTCCGATTGTTGCAATTTGCCAAAATTTTTAAGTTTTCTTATAAAATTGTGACTTTTGTCGAGTAAAATTACGACTCTTTTTATAAAATTGACAACATTTTAAGTTTTTCTTGTAAAATTGCGACAGTTATTGAGTAAAATTCCAGCTTTTATCATAATATTGCACAAACGTTCAGTTTTTCTTGTAAAATTTCGACTTGCCTCGAGTAAAATTACGACTTTTATTATAATACTGCCAAAATTCTAAGTTTTCCTGGTGAAATTGGGATCTTCTTCTTGTGAAATTCCAAGTCATTTTTCAAGCTTTTATATATGTATATATTATTAATGTTGTAAATACAAATCTTTATATATCTAGAAAGAGTGGTCCTAAAGAGATGGGCATTTTTCGGAGGTCTCAAGAAGGTAACAAATACAAGAATGTGTGTGTGTGTGTGTTATTAGCCTGTGTGCAGAGCAATAGCAATGGAAGTTGCTAATTGCCAATATTTATTATTTATTAGAGGCAGATCTTGTGTTGCCATAAACAAGATGTTGTTTGTTGCCCTAATTTCCTCTTTATTATGACTTATTTATCATTATCATTATTATAACCAAACGGGGCCCGCCTCACATACAAACGTATGGAACTGGCTTTTTAAAAAGCCCTAATAAAGTTTTTACATGCAGCTTGTCATGACGGCAAGATTCTGTACGGAATCTTTTTTATTAGGTTTTTGAATTTTTAAAAGATATAAATCTAGATGACATGATTGTAATCCAGTTCCCTCCTGCGCTTACACGCTCCTATCTAGGGCTGGGCGATAAAACGACATCAATGTACAGTACAGGCCAAAAGTTTGGACACACCTTCTCATCCATTCTTTATTTCCATGACTATTTACATTGTAGATTGTTACATCAAAACTATGAATGAACACATGTGGAGTTATGTACTTAAAGGCCTACTGAAATGATTTTTTTTAATTTAAACGGGGATAGCAGATCTATTCTATGTGTCATACTTGATCATTTCGCGATATTGCCATATTTTTGCTGAAAGGATTTAGTAGAGAACAACGACGATAAAGATCGCAACTTTTGGTATCTGATAAAAAAAAGGCTTTCCCCTACCGGAAGTAGCGTGACGTAGTCGGTTGAACATATCCGCAAAGTTCCCTATTGTTTACAATGTCGGCCGCCAGAAGTGAGAGCGATTCGGACCGAGAAAGCGACGATTTCCCCATTAATTTGAGCGAGGATGAAAGAATTGTGGATGAGGAAAGTGCAAGTGAAGGACTAGTGGGGAGTGGAAGCGATTCAGATAGGGAAGATGCTGTGACACATCGTCCGCATTCACTCACTAGTGGTAGCATACACACCCCACACATTCATCAAAGGTTTCAAAAAACCTACTAAACCGCAGTTCCGCTTTAGTGTCGCCTCCTTCCTTTTGCCTAGTACACCACACACTTATTGAAATATCTTGTGTGACATCATGCACAAAAGTGCACCTTATTTGTTTTAAACTATTGTAGTGGCGTTCTTGTACAAAAAGTGCACTTTAATTTAGTGTTGTTTTGATATGTCATCTTAGTGACATCATGCACAAAAGTGCACTAATAGCTTGTTTTAAAATGTCCCTGGCAATCTTGCACTTTCTGTTTTTGAAATGACATGAATGTTTGTGCTACTGCTTAATAACTGTTTAATAAATACACTTTTAGTTGTGATTTCCCTCTGCATGAAAGTTTAAAAGTAGCATATATTAATGCAGTATGAAGAAGAATGTTTTAATGTAGACACATAGAATCATCATACTGCTGTGATTATATGCATCAAGTGTTCATTCAAGGCTAAATATCCACATATATATGGTGTATCGTGACATGGACTAAACATATCCACATATATATGGTGTATCGTGACATGGACTAAACATATCCACATATATATGGTGTATGGTGACATGGACTAAACATATCCACATATATATGGTGTATCGTGACATGGCCTAAACATATCCACATATATATGGTGTATCGTGACATGGACTAAACATATCCACATATATATGGTGTATGGTGACATGGCCTAAACATATCCACATATATATGGTGTATCGTGACATGGCCTAAACATATCCACATATATATGGTGTATCGTGACATGGACTAAACATATCCACATATATATGGTGTATCGTGACATGGACTAAACATATCCACATATATATGGTGTATCGTGACATGGACTAAACATATCCACATATATATGGTGTATGGTGACATGGCCTAAACATATCCACATATATATGGTGTATCGTGACATGGCCTAAACATATCCACATATATATGGTGTATCGTGACATGGCCTAAACATATCCACATATATATGGTGTATCGTGACATGGACTAAACATATCCACATATATATGGTGTATCGTGACATGGACTAAACATATCCACATATATATGGTGTATCGTGACATGGACTAAACATATCCACATATATATGGTGTATCGTGACATGGACTAAACATATCCACATATATATGGTGTATCGTGACATGGACTAAACATATCCACATATATATGGTGTATCGTGACATGGACTAAACATATCCACATATATATGGTGTATCGTGACATGGACTAAACATATCCACATATATATGGTGTATCGTGACATGGACTAAACATATCCACATATATATGGTGTATCGTGACATGGACTAAACATATCCACATATATATGGTGTATCGTGACATGGACTAAACATATCCACATATATATGGTGTATCGTGACATGGACTAAACATATCCACATATATATGGTGTATCGTGACATGGACTAAACATATCCACATATACATGGTGTATGGTGACATGGACTAAACATATCCACATATATATGGTGTATCGTGACATGGACTAAACATATCCACATATATATGGTGTATCGTGACATGGACTAAACATATCCACATATATATGGTGTATCGTGACATGGACTAAACATATCCACATATATATGGTGTATCGTGACATGGACTAAACATATCCACATATATATGGTGTATCGTGACATGGACTAAACATATCCACATATATATGGTGTATCGTGACATGGACTAAACATATCCACATATATATGGTGTATGGTGACATGGACTAAACATATCCACATATATATGGTGTATGGTGACATCGACTAAACATATCCACATATATATGGTGTATCGTGACATGGACTAAACATATCCACATATATATGATGTATCGTGACATGGACTAAACATATCCACATATATATGGTGTATCGTGACATGGACTAAACATATCCACATATATATGGTGTATCGTGACATGGACTAAACATATCCACATATATATGGTGTATCGTGACATGGACTAAACATATCCACATATATATGGTGTATCGTGACATGGACTAAACATATCCACATATATATGGTGTATGGTGACATGGACTAAACATATCCACATATATATGGTGTATCGTGACATGGCCTAAACATATCCACATATATATGGTGTATCGTGACATGGACTAAACATATCCACATATATATGGTGTATGGTGACATGGCCTAAACATATCCACATATATATGGTGTATCGTGACATGGCCTAAACATATCCACATATATATGGTGTATCGTGACATGGACTAAACATATCCACATATATATGGTGTATCGTGACATGGACTAAACATATCCACATATATATGGTGTATCGTGACATGGACTAAACATATCCACATATATATGGTGTATGGTGACATGGCCTAAACATATCCACATATATATGGTGTATCGTGACATGGCCTAAACATATCCACATATATATGGTGTATCGTGACATGGCCTAAACATATCCACATATATATGGTGTATCGTGACATGGACTAAACATATCCACATATATATGGTGTATCGTGACATGGACTAAACATATCCACATATATATGGTGTATCGTGACATGGACTAAACATATCCACATATATATGGTGTATCGTGACATGGACTAAACATATCCACATATATATGGTGTATCGTGACATGGACTAAACATATCCACATATATATGGTGTATCGTGACATGGACTAAACATATCCACATATATATGGTGTATCGTGACATGGACTAAACATATCCACATATATATGGTGTATCGTGACATGGACTAAACATATCCACATATATATGGTGTATCGTGACATGGACTAAACATATCCACATATATATGGTGTATCGTGACATGGACTAAACATATCCACATATATATGGTGTATCGTGACATGGACTAAACATATCCACATATATATGGTGTATCGTGACATGGACTAAACATATCCACATATACATGGTGTATGGTGACATGGACTAAACATATCCACATATATATGGTGTATCGTGACATGGACTAAACATATCCACATATATATGGTGTATCGTGACATGGACTAAACATATCCACATATATATGGTGTATCGTGACATGGACTAAACATATCCACATATATATGGTGTATCGTGACATGGACTAAACATATCCACATATATATGGTGTATCGTGACATGGACTAAACATATCCACATATATATGGTGTATCGTGACATGGACTAAACATATCCACATATATATGGTGTATGGTGACATGGACTAAACATATCCACATATATATGGTGTATGGTGACATCGACTAAACATATCCACATATATATGGTGTATCGTGACATGGACTAAACATATCCACATATATATGATGTATCGTGACATGGACTAAACATATCCACATATATATGGTGTATCGTGACATGGACTAAACATATCCACATATATATGGTGTATCGTGACATGGACTAAACATATCCACATATATATGGTGTATCGTGACATGGACTAAACATATCCACATATATATGGTGTATCGTGACATCGACTAAACATATCCACATATATATGGTGTATCGTGACATGGACTAAACATATGCAGATATTAATAAAAGGCCATATCGCCCAGCCCTAGTTTTGATACATCTCAACTTTGCCATGAAAAAGGTCGTACGGCGGATTTTTGTGCGGACACAAGCTTTTGTACATGAGGCCCCTGGTGCTGAGACTGATGCAAAGAGAGATAGGGCTTGGCGGAGGTCAGCGAGTGCTTTTCTAGTTTTATGACGTGTAGCGAGGCCTTTTTTTTTTTTTTTTTTTTTTTTACAAATTAGTGGCTGTGTACCTGGGGAGTAATCATTTAGCAAGTGTTGGGCACATTTCCATGATAAAGGTGGCTTTTAAAGGACAAAAAATAATGTTTGATACCCTCGTCTTCTCCTAAGCAAAGAGCTGAGGGAGGTCATCGACGTTCTCTCTCAGAATCTGTCCATGCTGCAGCAGTACAACATGAAACAACATGTGAGTTCTCTACTAAACGACACATTTGAGTATACTTGTACAAACCGTCGAGGGGTTGTTTCCAAATACGTTAGTTCTTTAGATTTTAAAATCGACATGAACGTTTGCACCTGGAAAAGTTTCTGGTCTGAAATTGAGATTTCTTAACGAGCGACAGGTGGTCAAAGAAGATAGAGTTAAAAAAAAAAAAAACAGACTTAACAAACAGAGCAGAAAACGTCAAACTCTGTCGGAGTTGCTGACTTCCTGAAATTCATCGAATCGGGAGTCGCCAAGTCGGCTTTTCCCACTTCTTATGCTGTCGAGGATCTCCGACGTTCCCGTGCGCCTACGCTGCTTTTATTGATTTTCTTCTCTTCCTGGCCTGAAGCTTGTTGGCTCAAAGCGCGGCGTCTTTTTCTCCAGCAAAATGTCAGGTGGAAAGTGGCGGAGCGTGAAGGGTGCAGAGTGCTTCTGAAAATATGCTGACAGAAGAGAGCCCGAATCAAACCTCCGACATCTGACTTTTAGCAAAAAATAAAACTTCTCAGGCAAACTTGCCTCCGTTTGCCACTTTCCGTTTGCTTCTTTTAGTTAGCACGTAGTCCAGTGGTTCTTAACCTTGTTGAGGTACTGAACCCTACCAGTTTCATATGCGCATTCACCGAACCCTTCTTTAGTGAACATTTTTTTTTTTTTTTTTTTCAAATTCAAGACAAAGTTATATGTTTTTGGTAACACTTTAGTATGGGTGACATATTCTAAGTAACAAAGACTTAATTTAGAGTTATTTGGTTATGGTTAGGGTTAGAGCAGACCTGGGCATTCTGCGGCCCGCGGGCCGCATCCGGCCCTTTGTGCGTCCCTGTCCGGCCCGCGTGAGGCCAATTATAAATTACAAAATAAAGTTGAAAAAACATCTATGTCGTGCACGCAATACAACTGTGCTGCTTTTATTTTGAAAAGTATTATTTATGGGCGTGTGTCCGTGTGTAACCTGCGAGTGAAGGTGCACATGCAGCGACAAGTGATGCACGGTTTACACCCGAGACGCTAAAAAGAGAAAAGTTGATGAAGAATGGCGTGTTTTCAACAAGACATGGACTGCCAAGCAACGTTCCCTCTAAGGTGCGCGCCTGCGCAATTGCGCACTGCTCAAGCGTCCGCTGCGCGCAGCAAATATATGTCGCGCACCAAATCAAATCCCATCTTAATTCTAAACAAAATAAACATATTTATTCTGTGTAATTTTGCAATGCAACTTTGAGTGACAGTGACAACAAGCGGCCCTAACGGTGTTCGTCAACACCGTTCAATTGAACACCGTTCAATTATTGTAACGTCTATCGAGATGCTTCGAGGACAGGAATTATATCCATCACTTTATTGAGCAAAACTGTTTATATTCGGACATAACCACACCAAAAACATGAGTTTTCACACTTCTATCTCGAAAAACTAGTCATTTTCTGCCGTACAAACCAGGCCAAAACCAACTTGTCATCTGTCACCAACACGCATAGCACTAAACCACTGGTGCGTTTACGGCCACACAAAAAGTCGGACAACTCAAACACCACACAAAGTTACACTATGACTCCTCAGTCATACGTGTGCTTATTTTACTGTCATTTATTATTAATGTTAATTTATTTATATTAGTCATGGAATGCTGCTACACACACTATGTTGAAGTATTACTATTATTATTAATTATTATTATTATTATTATTATTATTATTTATCTTACGGTATATATCAAAAATAATATTGAGCAAAATTTAATTGAAATATTGTCGATGTGGCCCTCCAGCAGTGCTCGGGTTGCTCATGCGGCCCCCGGTAAAAATTAATTGCCCATCCCTGTGTTAGAGGGTTAGGGCCAGGGTTAGAGGGGTTATAATAAGGCCATGCCGAATAAGGCATTAATAAGTACTTAATAATGACTAGTTAAGAGCCAATATGTTACTAAGTTGCATGTTAATAAGCAACTAATTAATGGTGAATATGTTCCCCATACTAAAGTGTTACCATGTTTTTTTACTGGTGCACAAAATGAACCGTGCATGAACATCACCTTGTTCAAACAACAAAACCAACACAGTGCATAAACTCACAACAAATGACACACCTGCAAATCAGTCTGACTTCTGCTGTTGCCGTATCCGTAATACGCCGATAGGGAGACGTTTTTATTTACACGATGAGTCAGGTGTGTCTTGACCTCCGCCGAACCCCTGAGCCCGACTCACCGAACCCCTAGGGTTCCATCGAACCCAGGTTAAGAACCACTGACGTAGACGCTAATTAGCCGCACCTATAACACTGATAGAAATGAGTTCATAGGAATGTGTTGACAGTGTAACGGGGGTCGTTTTCCCAAGATGCAGACGGACTTCGGACACAGCGTGCAGGTAGGAAATGATTTATTTACCAATAAATCAGGCGGGAACAAACAAAAGCGTGCTCTTAGCACGGAAGGCAAAGCTAAGGAGGCTAGCGTGGGAGCTAGCATACAAAAAGAGCTTAGCGTGGAAGCTAGCATACAAAAGGAATCAAAATACCGTCATCGACTGTTGTGTGTACCAAACTAGGAAGCCAGACTGCGTGAGGAAAGAAACTGGATTTAAATAGCACTCTGATTAGTGCCTGGCAGCAGGTGAGCATCCCATACACTAATGAGAGGCAGCTGCAACCAATCGGCACCCATGGTAACTGAAAACAAACCCAGGGGTGCACAAAACAGAAACCGAGGGCGTCCAAAACCAAAAAGAACATGATCCGGGCAACGGATCATAACAGACAGCACACGGTGTACGCTAGTGCTGTACGATATTCTGATATATACTGTAGTGCGGCATAAAAATGTCCATCGTACGATATACATCTTGATTGTTGATATCGTCATTTTAACGTTGGGGTTACTTTACGGCACTGATACCTTTATGCGTGCGAGAGCCGGCAAAAGCATGAATGACAACAATGTAGCAGAGAAGGACAGCACAATGGAAGCTAAACCAACAAAACCCGAAGAGGATTCTGTGTAAGGATTAGGGTTGTACGGTATACCTGTACTGGTATAATGCCGGCATACTAATGAATCATATTCGGTACTATACTGCTTCTAAAAAGTACCGGTTTCGCCCCCCCTTTTTTAACGGGCATGACGGCGTGTCGTCATCACGTCATGTCATATATTTTTTAACAATTTTCCCAAGAGACTTTGCATATTTTGAAATGGCCGGGTTAACTTATAAAGTGACTTTTAAAACTTCCCGGGAAATATCCGGCTGAAACGTCGCGGTATGATGACGTATGCGCGTGACGAAGTCAGAGTAACGGAAGTTATGGTACCCGTAGAATCCTATACAAAAAGCTCTGTTTTCATTTCATAATTCCACAGTATTTTGGACATCTTTTGCAATTTGTTTAATGAACAATAAAGGCTGCAAAGAAGACAGTTGTAGGTGGGATCAGTGTATTAGCAGCGGACTACAGCAACACAACCAGGAGGACTTTGTTGGAGCGCTAGCCGCGCTAGCCGCCGACCTCACCTTGACTTCCTACGTCTCCGGGCCGCCAAACGCATCGGGTGAAGTCCTTCGTCCTTCTGCCGATCGCTGGAACGCAGGTGAGCACGGGTGTTGATGAGTAGATGAGGGCTGGCTGGCGTAGGTGGAGAGCTAATGTTTTTAGCATAGCTCTGTGAGGTCCCGTTGCTAAGTTGCTAAGTTAGCTTCAATGGCGTCGTTAGCACAGCATTGTTAACCTTCGCCAGCCTGGAAAGCATTAACCGTGTATTTACATGTCCACGGTTTAATAGTATTGTTGATTTTCTATCTATCCTTCCTTCTATCCTTTATTTTTTTGTTTCTATATGCAGTTAAAGCACGATGCTATCATGTTAGCTCGTAGCTAAAGCATTTCGCCGATGTATTGTCGTGGAGATAAAAGGCACTGAATGTCCATTTTGCGTTCTCGACTCTCATTTTCAAGAGGATATAGTATCCGAGGTGGTTTAAAATACAAATCCGTGATCCACAATAAAAAAAAGGAGAGTGTGGAATCCAATGAGCCAGCTTGTACCTAAGTTACGGTCAGAGCGAAAAAAGATACGTCCATCACTGCCTCTCAAGTCCTTCACTGTAACGTTCCTCATCTACGAATCTTTCATCCCCGCTCAAATTAATGGGGTAATCATCACTTTCTCGGTCCGAATCTCTCTCGCTCCATTGTAAACAACGGGGAATTGTGAGGAATACTAGCTCCTGTGACGTCACGCTACTTCCGCTACAGGCAAGGCTTTTTTTTTTTTATCAGCGAGCAAAAGTTACGAACTTTATCGTCGATTTTCTCTATTAAATCCTTTCAGCAAAAATATGGCAATATCGCGAAATGATCAAGTATGACACATAGAATGGATCTGCTATTCCCGTTTAAATAAAAAAAAATCATTTCAGTAGGCCTTTAAGCCCGATGCTATCACGTTAGCTCCGTAGCTAAAGTGCTTCGCCGATGTATTGTCGTGGAGATAAAAGTCACTGTGAATGTCCATTTTGCGTTCTCGACTCTCATTTTCAAGAGGATATAGTATCCGAGGTGGTTTCAAATACAAATCCGTGATCCACAATAGAAAAAGGAGAAAGTGTGGAATCCAATGAGCCGTTGTACCTAAGTTACGGTCCGAGCAAAAAAAGATACATCCTGCACTGCACTCTAGTCCTTCACTCTCACGTTCCTCATCCACGAATCTTTCATCCTGGCTCAAATTAATGGGGTAATCGTTGCTTTCTCGGTCCGAATCTCTCTCGCTGCTGGTGTAAACAATGGGGAAATGTGAGGAGCCTTTCAACCTGTGACGTCACGCTACTTCCGGTACAGGCAAGGCTTTTTTTTATCAGCGAGCAAAAGTTGCGAACTTTATCGTCGATGTTCTCTACTAAATCCTTTCAGCAAAAATATGGCAATATCGCGAAATGATCAAGTATGACACATAGAATGGATCTGCTATCCCCGTTTGAATAAGAACATTTCATTTCAGTAGGCCTTTAAAAGAAAACTACCCAAACAAGTCAAATACAAATAAGGTAACAAGTATCCCACACTTCTCTCTCCTAAAGTAAATGTGTACAGCAGATATGATCCTCTACATCAACTATATGGTTTGTCTGAATTGCTTGACAGGACAGATTTAAAAAAAAAAAAAAAAAAAGATTTTGGATTTTTAGAAATCGATTAAAAAATTTGTTACAAATAACAATCGCAACTCACTCGAAAATAAAAATTTTTTTGACAGCCTTAATATTCAGAATCGGCCCTGAACAAAACATATCATTCCATCTCTAATTTAGTGCCAAAGAGAAAGAGGAACAACTCCTTTGTTGGTGCTTAAAAAAAACCAGACACCGACCAAACAACGGTAATCTGCCAAACATGCCGCCAACAAGTCTGATCTTTTCTATCTTTTCAAGACACCACATGAACAAGTACACAGACAGTGTTAAATGCCACAAAGTACGAATGTTACCTCAAAACCACTAAGTCAGGAAAAAAAACAACACACCAGACTGGCTTAACTGTTGTTTGTGTTTTAGAAATAAGAGGAGAAAAACTAAGATGTATTGGCATTCAGCTTGTGTGTTTATACAGTATATATAATGATACTGTATTACCTATGTTGGGATTAGGGCTGTACGGTATACCGGTACTAGCATGGTACCGCGATACTAATGGATCATATTTGGTACTATACCGCCTGTAAAAATTGCAATAAGAAACATACAGCCGTGGTCAAAAGTGTACATACACGTGTAAAGAACATCATGTCATGGCTGTCTTGAGTTTCCAATCATTTCTACAACTCTTATTTTTTTGTGATGTAGTGATTGGAGCACATACTTGTTGCTCACAAGAAACATTCATGAAGTTTGCTTCTTTTATGAATTTATTATGTGTCTACTGAAAATGTGCTGGGTCAAAAGTATACATACAGCTATGTTAATATTTGCTTACATGTCCCTTGGCAAGTTGACCTGCAATAAGGCGCTTTTGGTAGCCATCCACAAGCTTCTGCTTGACCACTAAATTGGTGCAGTTCAGCTAAATGTGTTGCTTTTCTGACATGGACTTGTTTCTTCAGCATTGTCCACATGTTTAAGTCAGGACTTTGGGAAGGCCATACTAAAAACTGAATTCTAGCCTGATTTAGCCATTCCTTTACCACTTTTGAGGTGCGTTTGGGGTCATTGTCCTGTTGCAACACCCAACTGCGCCCAAGACCCAACCTCCGGGCTGATGATTTTAGCTTGCCCTGAAGAATTTGGAGGTAATCCTCCTTTTTCATTGTCCCATTTACTCTCTGTAAAGCAGCAGTTCCATTGGCAGCAAAACAGGCCCAGAGCATAATACTACCACCACCCTGCTTGACGGTAGGCACCTTTTCTCCTCCAAACATATTGCTGGGTATTGTGGCCAAACAGCTCAATTGTTGTTTCATCTGACATCACATGGACAAAGATAAGACCTTCTGGAGGAAAACGTGTGGACAATGCTGAAGAAACAAGTCCATGTCAGAAAAGCAACACATTTAGCTGAACTGCACCAATTTTGTGGTCAAAAATTCAAGCAGAAGCTTGTGGATGGCTACCAAAAGCGCCTTATTGCAGCGAAACTTGCCAAGGGACATGTAAGCAAATATTAACATTGCTGTATGTATACTTTTGACCCTCACATTTTCAGTAGACCCATAATAAATTCATAAAAGAACCAAACTTTATGAATGTTTTTTTTGTGACCAACAAGTATGTGCCCCAATCACTCTATCACAAAAAAATAAGAGTTGTAGAAATGATTGAAAACTCAAGACAGCCATGACATGATGTCCTTTACAAGTGTATGTAAACTTTTAGAATAGAATAGAATAGAATAGAAAGTACTTTATTGATCCCTGGGGAAAATTCAGCACCACAGTTCGCTCACAATAGACCAGGAGTCACCAACCTTTTTGAAAGCAAGAGCTACTTCTTGGGTACTGATTAATGCGAAGGGCTAGCAGTTTGATACAAACTTCAATAAATTGCCAGAAATAGCCAATTTGCTCAATTTACCTTTAACTCTATGTTATTATTAATAATTAATGATATTTACACTTAATTGAACGGTTTAAAAGAGGAGAACACACGAAAAAAATGACAATTAAATTTTGAAACATATTTATCTTCAATTTCGACTCTTTAAAATTCAAAATTCAACCGAAAAAAAGAAGAGAAAAACTAGCTAATTCGAATCTTTTTGAAAAAATTAAAAAAAGAATTTATGGAACATCATTAGTCATTTTTCCTGATTAAGATTAATTTTACAATTTTGATGACATGTTTTAAATAGGTTAAAATCCAATCTGCACTTTGTTAGAATATATAACAAATTGGACCAAGCTATATTTCTAACAAAGACAAATCATTATTTCTTATAGATTTTCCAGAACAAATATTTTAAAAGAAATTCAAAAGACTTTGAAATAAGATTTAAATTTGATTCTACAGATTTTCTAGATTTTCCAGAATATTTTTTTTAAATTTTAATCATAATAAGTTTGAAGAAATATTTCACAAATATTCTTCGTCGAAAAGACAGAAGCTAAAATGAAAAATTAAATAAAAATGTGTTTATTATTCTTTACAATAAAAACAATTCATTTACTTGAACATTGATTTAAATTGTCAGGAAAGAAGAGGAAGGAATTTAAAAGGTAAAAAGTTATATGTGTTTAAAAATCCTAAAATAATTTTTAAGGTTGTATTTTTTCTGTAAAATTATAAGAAGCAAAGTAAAAAAATTAATGAATTTATTTAAACAAGTGAAGACCAAGTCTTTAAAATATTTTCTTAGATTTTCAAATTCTATTTGAGTTTTGTCTCTCTTAGAATTAAAAATGTCGAGCAAAGCGAGACCAGCTTGCTAGTAAATAAATACAATTTAAAAAATAGAGGCAGCTCACTGGTAAGTGCTGCTATTTGAGCTATTTTTTAGAACAGGCCAGCGGGCTACTCATCTGGTCCTTACGGGCTACCTGGTGCCCGCGGGCACCGCGTTGGTGACCCCTGAGCTAGGGAATATAACAACTACACTACCCATCATGCAACGGGAGTGATGAGCATGCGCGGTAGCCCCGAAAAGTGTTGCATGTCGTCACCCGTGAAAGTAAACGTCAAGAACTCAGCCAACACGCCTCGTCTGCATTATTTATAATTAGACAGACAACACATCTACAGTGTGATTTTGTTTTGTTTACAAGGAAAGAAAAACAAAAGTTGAAAAAGGGAGATGTGTTGTATATATATGTATGTGCTGCGGTTGTTTTAAGAACGTTGCGACAGCTGCCGTAAAGGAGGTGCGTTGCTAGCCTGGTTGCTATGTTTCCGGTTGGTGGTAAAAGTGTTGGTCATGTGTTTGTACCCTGCTCAAAACTCTCAGTAAAGTTATTCATTGGATTATACCTTTTGTTTTGAACTTTATTACACCTTGGAGCGCTTTTTCCCGTCCATTTTTTTCCTGCTTTCGCTATCTGCGCCTAATGACTGAGCTACGTGACTGATTTATTGTGATGTCACACGGAGCATTTCTGGTCGGGACGGGATTCGTTCCAAGGGATTCGAATAAAGAACCAACTCTTTTCTTTACTATAGTGGTCTCGATAACGGGTACCGGTTCTCAAAAAGGGATTCGAGTCCGAGGACTCGGTTCTTTTCTTATCGAACAACCGGGAAAACCAGTTTCGAGTATCATCCCTATGAGACAGCACCACATTTAGTCCCAGTAGGCCCTGGGAGCTATGTTATTGTATATAAACTAAACTGTTTAGGCACTGCTTCTTATTTTGTGTGCAAATCAAGCATCACTACAAACAACAAACACAACAGGCTCAGTAATTGTTTCCAGAGTGCACTTAGTTATTAAGTACACAACACACGTAGCCAACTGTTGGCATGCAAATGTTCAATCACTGTTGCTTTCTCTCAAACAATCATTGGTGCATTTCAAGCATAACATCGATAACGAGCTCCCGAGCAATCAGAGCTGTGGGAGGAGCAAGGTGACGCTGTCATACAACGAAGCCTTAAGTTCATTTCCCTGCAGGATTGAAACGGTCCACCAGCCTGAGGACTAACAATCGGAATCTGACGCTCTTGTCAGTCCTCCCAGATGGCTCACAGCTGCAGGCGCAAACAGGAAGTGAATTTAATGCAGTAACAGACACATTCACCTCAGGAAAAGTATTCCCATCCAAAATCTCGAAGAGAGGACTTTTTCTCTCTTTAATCACTCATGACGACCATCTTTTCTTCCCCCCGCGTCTTCCTGAGTGTAATTTCCTTGTAACCCAATTAATTTCCCCAGTGCAATTACACAGAGGTGCACTTTAAATCACTGCACAGACTCACATCGTTAGCATTCATTAGCCGTCTCTCGTCCGTCGGCAAGACAAAACACGTTTCACACCAGAGAGATCCTCATTTAGTCACCTGATCCGAATACGTCGGCGCCATTGGTGACTTTCTATCGACTGCCCCTTTCTCAAGCGCACTAAGAACGACCGTTGCAGTCATTGAGTGAAGGCTCCAAAGCATTTTCTACACCAAAATTCATCTAATTCTTCTTCTTCTTCTCCAGATTTTGGCGCGCTTTACCTTCCACATTTTTTATCCGATTCAAAGCGTTCAAACTTCAAACTGTTCAGCCTATTCGGGAATCGCGGGCTTTCCCTTGACAAATTCCCAGATTGCCCAGAATTCCAGCTTTTCCGGGACATTTTCCCCATTCAAAATGAATTGGCCATTTTTCAAACTTTCACCATTCCCACATTTTTCAACCTATTCCAAACCATTCCACCATAAACACATTCCACCATCCTGGAAATTCAAACCATTTTTTTTCCAAGTTAAACATTTCCAGGATTTTCCAGAATTCCTGCTTTTCCAAAGCCCTATTTCCACCCTTATTTCTGACGACTACTTCTTCCACATTTTTTAACACATTTCAACCGTTCCACCGTCAAAACATTCCTCTTAATCAGGACAAAAAACAAAGTTGTTTTTTGAACAAGAACAATTCTCGGTTTTCCCGAAATTCCAGGAATTCTGTAATACCATTTCTCAACTCAGCATGTTACTACTTCAAGATTTCTCGACCGATTTGAAAAATTCCAACATCAACCATTTCAACTCATTCAGACCATTCAAGTGTGTTAACATTTTCTAAAAAAATTGCGTTTTTTTTACGAAATACCCACATTTTGGGGAAATTGCCAATTAAAGGAAAAGGACAGTTTTCAAATTCCAGAACTCCCACATTTTTCACCTGATTCAAAGCATTCCAACTTCAAACTGTTCAGCCTATTCGGGAATCGCGGGCTTTCCCTTGACAAATTCAAAAATTTCCCAGGTTGCCCAGAATTGCAGGTTTTCCGGGACATTTTTCCCCATTCAAAATGAATTGGCCATTTTTCAAACTTTCACCATTTGCACATTTTTCAACCTTTTCAAACCATTCCACCATAAACACATTCCACCATCCTGGAAATTCAAACCATTTTTTTTTCTAAGTTCAAACCATTTCCAGGATTTTCCAGAATTCCTTCTTTTCCAAAGCCCTATTTCCACCCTTTTTTCTGTCGACTACTCCTTCCACATTTTGTAACACATTTCAACCGTTCCACCGTCAAAAAATTCCTCTTAATCAGGACAAAAAACTAAGTTGTTTTTTGAACTGGAAAAATTCCCAGTTTTCCCGAAATTCTGTAATACCATTTCTCAACTCAACATGTTATTACTTCTAGATTTCTCGACCGATTTGAAAAATTCCAACACCAACCATTTCAACTCATTCAGACCCTTCAAGTTTATTAACATTTTCAAAAAAAAATCCCGCTTTTTTACGAAATTCCCACATTTTTGGGAAATTCCCATTGAAATGAATAGAACATTCTTCAAAGTTCCACAACTCCCACATTTTTCATCTGATTCAAACTGTTCCAACTTCAAAATATTCAGCCTGTTCAGGAATTGTGTGCTCTACTTCAATTCTAAACATTTTTTTCCCCAGGATTTCAGTTCAACTTCAGCATTGGAGCATTCACACGCAATTCCTTCAGGAATTGCCTCATTTAGTTCAAGATTAATTCTAAAATGACTAACCTAGATTTAAAATGGGGGGAAAAAAAAGCCAAGTTATAACCCACACTTAGCTTAGCATTATCTCAAGCCACTTTAACACTAGTGCTGATATCAACCAAACCTAACCCCCCCGCCCCAACTCCCTCCACATCCCACCCCCCGGATTGTAAATAATGTAAATAATTCAATGTATATACGCTGATGATTACCTTGTGTGATGACTGTAGTATGCTGATAGTATATATTTGTACCATGAATTGATTAACGTTTACCCCGACTTAAACAAGTTATTGGGGTGTTACCATTTAGTGGTCAATTGTACGGAATATGTACTGTACTGTGCAATCTACTAATAAAAGTCTCAATCAATCAATCAATCAAAGGTCTGTGCCAACTTTCATGAGCATGTCCAACCAAACAAAGCAAACAAAGGGGTGACATGGTCGTCGAGTCAAGCAAACAATGAAGCTGCACAGTTTGATTCTTAGTAAGGACTTCTCATGTACGAGTTTTCCAAGAACGCTTTGGAGAGCGTGAGTCATGCTTCAGTCTGCACCAGTGTCTCTGCCAGCAGGCTGATAAGAGTCAAGCTGCCCCCTTACCAAGGCAGTTGCCACGGTAACCACCGCCTCAGTACAGAGCCGATGAGCGTGAAATACATGAACAGTCTCCAGCTGGGCCAGTAAATAGACTGATCCCGTCAATGGTTTGCTCAAGTGATCACAATTAACTGCATACTAGCATCATGTTTCAGGATTGGAACGATGGACTAGTCCTGAATCTTCTTTCTTTGTCTTAGCAAGATATTTTGGACACTTTGGGGAACTTTTCTAGTCTCGCTGCACACAGCCAGGTCCATAGGAGTCGGCTCGGAAGAGTTTGGTGTGGAAGAACTAATGAACTGGTCCAACATGAGCGATCTCTGACTTGACAAAATGAACAAAAGTGTTGAAGACTGCAAAGACCATGTCTGGGTGTTATGGCCAATTTCAAAAAAATTAATCCGATATGGATTCATGAGGTTTTAAGTCCATTTTCTGAAGTCGTACTTGGGTAAAGAAGTTTGAGAACTTCTGGGCTAGTTCAGTCTCTGCTGAATCTGGTCTTTTGTTGCGCCCTAAAAAATGTTAACATTGTAAGTATTGTACTATTACGCACCAGCTGTTTGATTGTTGTTGTTTTCATTAACAAATTTGGAGGTGTTGAAATCCTCACGCCAACTTGCTAATGCTAATCGGTAGCATGTCAATAGCAAAGCCAATATATAATAACATCTAGATAGCGCATTCTTGGAAAAGCGGGGCCTGTAGCGGTTGCTTTAAGGACATAATTCGCCACACCTGTTTACTTTACTTTACCATGAATTGATTAACGTGGACCCCGACTTAAACAAGTTGAAAAACTTATTCGGGTGTTACCATTTAGTGGTCAATTGTACGGAATATGTACTGTACTGTGCAATCTACTAATAAAAGTTTCAATCAATCAATCAAACTTGACTTTGTCCTCATTATTCACTGTCATGGTTCTATTGTGCACAATGTTGTTGTTGTTGTTTAGCATTCATATGGCGGGCCCTTTAAGTGACCGCCAGGAGATTTACCCAAAGGTAGGGGTTTGTTGTCACCGCCTTTTTGAGTCGCTCGATGTTAGGAGTCTTTATTCTCGTCTTTGATGGAATAAAACGGCGCACACGTTTTTTGTGTGTCAAAAGATACTTCAAGTTGTCGTGCTTTCGCCTTACAAGCGCAACAGGCCTTACTTTACTAACGTTGGAGCGTTTTTTTGAAACAATTTCTTTGTTGGCATTGAAAATTGCAACATTACCTAGAGGTAGTTTGGCTCAGTACGCTCTCAGTGCTGCTGGAGTGATCGCCGAGTGCCGACGTGTAGTGGAAGTGGACTTGACGTCACGCGCAACTCAGGTACCATAACATGGCACTGTTGTATTTTAGGTGCATCAGTGCCCGGTAGCACAAGCGGGATTCGGTCTTGCCAAAAAAAGTACCGGATTCAATACCAATCGCTAATACCAATCTTGATTTTATGATAATTTTAATCTAAAATGGTAAAACTGTCGGGAGTTTTACCGCAGTTCATCATTAATACTGTTAATGTTTACATCGGTCCACTTATTGCAGGGGTGTCCAAACTTTTTCCTGTGGGGCCGCACACTGAAAAATCAAAGCAAGCAGGGGCTATTTTGATATTTTTTATTTCAAAAACCAATACAATATACAGTATGTATAAAAAATATACATTTATGCCTCCACTCAGGCTTAATCCCGGGGACCCCAGAGGGTTTTGGTCCAAAATTTTGTCATTATTTAGTATTATTATTATTATTCAAAGTTTAAATCTCTAGATCAACATTAAGTCTGTCAATATAAAGTTGTTAAAGTTTTAAGTTGTATGCCCTTTTGTCAAAGAAAACCCCGTTTTTTATTTTCCCCCAATAACATTTTTAAGTGGAATATTTGAGATTATAGAATAATTGGAGCCCTAAAAATGTCAACAACTCATAACAACATTGATTTTAATTCATTATTATTTTTTGAGCAATGACACTTAAAAAAAAAAAAATCCCACTAAAATTATTGGGGATCAAAAGGGGTTCTATTCATCAAAGTGTTAAAAAATAAATGATAAACTTTTAACACAATCATTTCGAGATCAACTTCAGATCTATCCGTCAATTATAAGTTTTATTGTTGTTTATGTTTTTTGTTTGTCTTTATTTTAGGCCCTTCTTTAAAAAAAAGCTTAGTTTTTTTTATAATGGCACACATAAAATATGCAACATTTTACCCAAAAAATATCTCAAAGTGGAATATTTAAAGGCCTACTGAAATGAATTTTTTTTATTTAAACGGGGATAGCAGATCCATTCTATGTGTCATACTTGATCATTTTGCGATATTGCCATATTTTTGCTGAAAGGATTTAGTAGAGAACAACGTCGATAAAGTTCGCAACTTTTGGTCTCGATAAAAAAAAACCTTGCCCCTACCGGAAGTAGCGTGACGTTGTCAGTTGTTCACTCCCTCATATTTTCCTATTGTTTTCAACGCAGCTAGAGCGATTCGGACCATTACCCCATTAATTTGAGCGAGGATGAAAGATTCGTGAACGAGGAACGTTAAGAGTGACGGACTAGAATGCAGTGAAATACTTTTTTTTTTCTCGCTCTGACCGTAACTTAGGTACAAGCTGACTCATTGGATTCCACACTTTCTCCTTTTTCTATTGTGGATCACAGATTTGTATTTTAAGCCACCTGGGATACTATATCCTCTTGAAAATGAGAGTCGAGAACGCGAAATGGACATTCAGTGCCTTTTATCTCCACGACAATACATCGGCGAAATGCTTTAGCTACGAGCTAACGTGATAGCATCGTGCTTTAACTGCATATAGAAACAAAAAAAATAAACCCCTGACTGGAAGGATGGATAGAAAATCAACAATACTATTAAACCGTGGACATGTAAATACACGGTTAATGCTTTCCAGGCTGGCGAAGGTTAACAATGCTGTGCTAACGACGCCATTGAAGCTAACTTAGCAACCGGACCGCACAGAGCTATGCTAAAAACATTAGCTCTCCACCTACGCCAGCCAGCCCTCATCTGCTCATCAACACCCGTGCTCACCTGCGTTCCAGCGATCGGCGGAAGGACGAAGGACTTCACCCGATGCGTTTGGCGGCCCGGAGACGTAGGAAGTCAAGGTGAGGTCGCCGGCTAGCGCGTCTGCTCTCCAACAAAGTCCTCCTGGTTGTGTTGGTGTAGTCCGCTGCTAATACACCGATCCCACCTACAACTGTCTTCTTTGCAGCCTTCATTGTTCATTAAACAAATTGCAAAAGATGTCCAGAATACTGTGGAATTATGAAATGAAAACAGAGCTTTTTGTATAGGATTCTACGGGGTACCATAACTTCCGTTAAACTGACTACGTCACGCGCATACGTCATCATACCGCGACGTTTCAGCCGGATATTTCACGGGAAATTTTAAATGTCACTTTATAAGTTAACCCGGCCGTATGGGCATGTGTTGCAATGTTAAGATTTCATCATTGATATATAAACTATCAGACTGCGTGGTCGCTAGTAGTGGCTTTCAGTAGGCCTTTAATGTGACGTAATATGTGAATAATTCATAACGACATTGATTTTGATTCTTTTTTTTTTTTTTTAAAGAAATAAACAGCCTGCATGGCAGCTTTGTGTTATTAGAGTCAACATTGCAACATTTTCTTGTTACATTTCCCCCCGTTTGTTCTTTTATACCACTCATTGTTGTTGTTTTTTTCAATCGTTTTTTTTTAGAATGTGCCGTTAAAAAATTACCCGGGGGCCGCAAATGGCTTTGGACACCCCTGACTTATTGGGTCTGGTTCAGAAGGTGGTAGAACCTGCGTTGAGTCAGCAAGTTATGGATTAGTTTGTTTGCTCGCTTCATCCCAACTTGGTGGAACTTATTTTCTGTGACACCATAGAACCTGCATCAGTCCAAACACAGGTTCTTTGTCGAAGAAATGCGTGGAAGAGGAACGATGCGATGAGATGTTATCGTGGCGAGAAGAAGCAAAGATTGGGGCTGAGGATGCAGCACGGATACAAAGGAGAGGAAAGCCTCTGGAAGTTGGACTTGACATCAGAGAAATTCCGAGAGCCTCCGCCTGCTCGCTTCCTCCTATCCAGTCCTCAATCTGTCAGCCAATGAGAACTCTTCTTAATTCCTGCCAAATTTTGGGCTTTGCTCGCTTACAAAAGTAAAAGTGGAGCAGTTGTTTGCAGCCTTCTGGCGTCGGAGAAAAAAAATAAATAAAAATGGGCTGAGGACCACGGAGTGATTCCTGAGGACAGACGTCCACCTTCGGCTGTGTCCCCTCCCTCCCAGGAAGGAGGGATGTGAGGCATGTAGGGGGTTAACACAACAAGGGGAGCGTGGGAGGGGGTGAGGAGGATGAGGAGGTAATGAGATGAAGAGGAGGAAGGAGGAGGGATGTGCTGAAGGACGAGATAAAGAAATTAAATTGCATGGAGAGGGAAGAGGATGTGAGGAATGCAGCGTGTGTGTGTGTGTGTGTGTGTGTGTGTGTGTGATGTTCACGGTCTTTCAAGTGGGTCTTATCTGTCGTATTCAGTGAAGGCGATTGGTATGGTTGCCATGACGACGTGTGGAGTGGACTTGGGAGGCGAATAAAAGAGTTTTGATATCCTTCAATAAACCATCCAAAAAAAGACACGTGAACGCCCACGCGCACGCGAGCACTCAAAGCGTTAGCCACGCGCTAATCCCGTTGTTGTTTCGCGTCACACACACGCTGTGATATGTCAACATTAATCACAGTGCAAAACTTACTCAAAAGATGCTGACTCGACATTATTTACACATACGTACATATATACATACATTATTAATGGAGTCAACGCGGCTTTCAGAGCACCCACTACGCCAGTGTTTTTCAACCACTGTGCCGCGGCACACTAGTGTGCCGTGAGATACAGTCTGGTGTGCCGTGGGAGATTATGTAATTTCACCTAATTGGGTTAAAAATGTTTTTTTTTTGCACACAAGTAATTGTAATCCGTAAATAATGTGCCGCTGTTGAGTGTCTGTGCTGTCTAGAGCGCGGCAGAGTAAGCGTGTAATACTCTTCCATATCAGTAGGTGGCAGCAGGTAGCTAATTGCTTTGTAGATGGAGATTGCTGAAAAGGAAAATTGAATTGAATTTGAGAGAAGCCAGCATGGACAAATAGAACAGACAAGTCATTGTTTTTGTCTGCTCGCGGAAAACAAACATCCTAATCTACGATTTGACTCCCTCGAATGGCCTTGACGCAAGACCAGGCTGTTCTGAAAAACACCCCCGAGGACACCTCAATGATGGACGCTTTTGACCTCCCTCCCTCCTCAACGACACCTGGAGTCAAACTTTTGCAGATCGGCCTCAGTCTATAAAAAACATTACATCATCACACCCAAGACAATTGGGCACACACGCCCCTCCTCCTCCACCCCACGCCTTCACCACCGCTTCTTTCCCCTCGGGGTGATGGTCGGATGGCAGCGCTTCATAGCAGCAGTCGCCTTCCAGGGCCCCAACTCCCCACCCCTCTGTTGCGAGTGATTAAATGTAACATGTCTATGTGTGCATTGCATGGAGGTTTTTTCCCACTCCAGACTAGGCCCCCTTAGGAGCCCAGTCTAGATTATATTTTTGGATTCATCTTTTTCCCCAGCGTTTTACCTTTTTCCCATCTTTTACGGGGCGCCTTAAAATGGCGACCCATCAGCGTTCCTGTTCTGTAACCCTGTACACGGTTTGTTTTGTCTAATCTTGAACGGGTTTGCACTGAAAACAAAGTTTCGTTGTACTTGTGCAATGACAATAAAGACCTATCTGAATCTGAACCTAGATGTCAGGAGCAGGAGGCAGTGTGCAGGTAAAAAGGTATCGAATGCTTAAACCAAAAATAGACAAAAGGCGAGTGACCCTAAGAAAAGGCATTGAAGCTTAGGCATGGCTGTGCAAAACGAAACTAAAACTGAACTGGCTGCAAAGTAAACAACACTCAAAATGCTGGACGACAGCAAAGACTTACAGTGTGTGGAGCAGAGACGGCGTCCACAAAGTACATCCGAACATGACAATCGACAATGTGCTCACAAAGAAGAAAAGCGTTCGCACCACTTAAATTGTCTTGATTGTGAAAAAAAAAGCAGGTGTGGAGAATAGCGCTCAAGGAAGACATGAAACTGCAACAGGAAAAAACCAACAAAACAGGAAAAAACACCAAAATAGGAGCGCAAGACAAGGACTAAAACACTACACACAGAAAAACAGCAAAAAACTCAAGATAATTCAAGGCGTTATGTGACAGGTGGTGACAGTACACCTACTTTGAGACAAGAGCTATAGTGAGTCATGCTTGGTTATGCTTTAAAGTCATATCCAACAATTGCGACAACACATTTTTTTTGTCGATATCGGCCACTGAGTTTGTTTTTTGATGATTTCTGCTTGTGGTGTACCTCAGAATTTTGTCAATGAAAAAAATGTGCCTTGGCTCAAAAAAGGTTGAAAAACACTGCACTATGCAACCATATAAATACTGCACTGTACTGTATGGTATCAATGTAACCCCCCTCCAAAATATATACATCATTACCTTTTTATTATGCTGTTTATTGTTCTGAAAAACCAAACATGGATCAAATCCCAATATATCAAAGCAGAGTAAAATAACGATGAGCAATTTGTATTAGTGCATTCATCTTTGTAGCATACATTTGACACATTTAGCTGATAAGAATACACTAGAAGATGTAGAATATTAAATGTAAACTAGAAGAGGCAATTCCTGAAGGAATAGCGTGTGAATGCTCCAATGCTGAAGTTGAAGTGAAATGCTGACAGAATGTAGTATGAATGGAAGAATAGTTTGAATGTTGGAGAGTTGACACTGAACTGAAATGCTAACAGAATGTAGGGTGAATATTGAAGAGTTTGAATTTCCAGGATAATAGGAATTTGGTTTGGAACTTGGAAAAGTGTTAGTCTGAATGTCCAGGATGAGTGGAATGTGTTCATTTTTGGAATGGTTTGAATAAGTTGAAAAATGTGGGAATTGTGCAACTTGGAAAAATGTCCCATTCATTTTAATGGGAACTTCCTGGAAATTTGACAACAAATGATTAGGAGCATGAATTACCTGAATGAGCTGACTTAGTTGGTGTTGGAATTGGTTAAATCGGGCAAGAATGGTGAAATGTGTTTAAGGTGGAATGGTTTGAAGAATGTGGGAATTGTGGAAGTTTGAAGAAATGTCCCATTCATTTCAATGGGAATTTCAGAAAAAATTGGGAAATTCTGGAAAAGAGGGAATTTTTTTGAAAATGGTAAAAAAAAAACTTGAATGGTCTGATCGAGTTAAAATTGTTGGTGTTGACATTTTTCCAATCGGTGTAGAAATGTTGAAGTAGTAACATGTTGAATTGAGAAATGGTATTACAGAACTCCTGGAATTTTGGGAAAATCTGGAATTTTTCCTGTTCAAAAAACAACTTTGTTTTTTGTCCTGATTAAGAGGAATGATTTGACGGTGGAACGGTTGAAATGCGTTGAGAAATGTGGAAGAAGTAGTCGCCAGAAGAAAGGGTGGAAATAAGGCTTTGGAAAAGCAGGAATTCTGGAAAATCCTTGAATTTATTTAATTTTTTTGGAAAAAAGGAATTTTGAATTTCCAGAATGGTGGAATGTGTTGAAGGTGGAATGGTTTGAATACGTTGAAAAATGTGGAAATGGTGGAAGTTTTAAAAATGGCCAATTCATTTTGAATGGGGAAAATGTCCCGGAAAAGCTGGAATTCTGGGAAATCTGGGAATTTTGGGAATTTGTCAAGGGAAATCCCGCGATTCCTGAATAGGCTGAACAGTTCGAAGTTGGGACGGTTTGAATCGGGTGAAAAATGTGGAAGGTAGAGCGCGCCAAAATCTGGAGATGAAGAATAATAAATTGAAGTTGAATAATAATAATAATAATAAATAGATGCATTTTGGTGTAGAAAACCATATGATTGAATGCTTTGGAGCATTCACAAAATAATGGATCAGGTAAAAAAAAGATACTTTTTTGTTGTATTTGCTATTGTTTACAAAGTCAGGAAATCAGGGGCCGTACTTATCAAGCTTCTCAGAATTACTCCTAAGAAGTCTGCTAAGAGTTGACTTAAGAGTAAATAAATTCTTGGCTGAAAGCTGCACTTAAAAGTTAGTTATCAAGCGTCTTACTCACACTTTCAGCGAAGTGTAGGACTGAATCTTAAGTGTCACACTCAGAGCTGAATTACGACATTACTATGTGCCGTAAACGCAATTTTAGGTGACGTCATTTCTGTGTCCATAGAAATGACCAATCACGGAAGGGAATCCGTTGTCTAAGAATAAAGAAATATCTTGGAAATATTTAATTGGACAATGGGAGTGTATATTTTGACAATAAACTACAAAATAATACAAACCAAACTAGTCCCCGCCGGCACTCACGCTACCGCTCCCTCTCTTCTCTTCTATCGCCCACACACTCACTGACGTCACTCACCTCACGGCCACACACATACGCTACTGTCATAACATTTTCTTTCCAAATCATTAATTAGGCAACTAATTTGAAACTGGTGTGGGTGGCTCTATATATACTAGCCCACTGCAGACACATGCAGAAATCAACATGGAATCAAAAAGTATTAAATCTGTGACAAAAATAATATCCGCTCTGTCTAAACGATACCGTTTGATCAGCTGCTCGTCATCAAACAAATCCAGGACATCGTTCCGCTCCCTGAACGTTCGCGCACGTCTCTCTCGCCTCAGTGCCATCCCCTGCTGGCAACTCCTAACCACTTAAGACACCTCTGAAGGTCTCTTAAATATCGTGGAGAGTAGGAGTGATTCTTAGACTTAAGAACGTTGATAAAAAGCTTTTATTCTTAAGTTTGAGAGTAGGACTACATTTCGCAAATTCTCAGGACTTAAGTGTAAAATGGCACTCTAAGAAGCTTGATAAGTACGGCCCCTGAGCTGCGAGTAGTTTTTGCTTTTGTTAAATTATTTTCCACTATTGACTTTATTTTGTATTTGCTATGTAATAAAAGGAATTGTTTTAATACTTAATTAATATTGTTGCATCATCATCCTGTGTTTTTGACTGATGATACCGTATATGTGATCAAAAATGTAATATTAATCTTAAAAATTTTAAGCATCAGTTTTGGTAAGACCGATACTGCCCCTTTAACAACTCGGTATCGAAGCCACACCCAGATTTGTAGTATCACCTAAAACTAATGTAAAGTATCTAAAACACAGAAAAAGAGTGATTATTTATTACTTATTTGATCTTAAATTGGTTTTAAATACAGATAAAAGCAAGGTAATGGTTTTCTCTCATTCAAGGGTGCTACTGGAAAATATTCCAAATATTGTAACATCAAATGGAAACCCTATAGAGCAGGTCTTAAATTACAAGTACTTGGGTTTTACTCTTGATCAGGAGCTTTCATTTAAAGCCCATATTAACAACTTGGTCTCTAAGCTTAGGGTAAAGCTTGGTTTCTTTTTTAGAAATAAAAACTGCTTCTCTCTTAAAGTCAGAAAGAAATTGGTGACAGCAACTATCTTGCCTGTATTTGATTATGGAGACGTGCTTTATTTTAGTGCTTCATCTAAATGCCTCCAGTCCTTGGACACTGTTTTTCATTCAGCACTAAGATTTGTTACTGGCTGTCGTAGTCTCACCCACCATTGTCAACTGTATATGAAGTCAGACTTATCTTCATTGAGTGCACGCAGATACACACATTGGCTGACTTTAATTTATAAGGCTCTTTTAGGTTTAATACCTCCATACTTGTGTACTCTGTTACAAAGAAAAAGCAGCTCTTACGCATTACGTTCTAACAATTTGTATGTTTTAACTGTTCCTCATGTACGGACTGAATTTGGCAAAAGAGCTTTTGGCATTGCTGCCCCTATGGCGTGGAATGAATTGCAGACGAAACTGAAACTTACAGAACTACTTCCATTTGGAGCCTTCCGTTCTGTCCTGAGGGACAACAGCGAGAGACGTTTGCACAGTGCCTGTGTTTTAAAGATTACAATTTAACAGGAGTGTAGATAGAAACATGTTACAACAGAGAGTAGCGTTGTCCCGATATCAATATTTTGGTACCTGTGCCAATATGTATTTCGGTACTTTTTGATACTTTTCTAAATAAAGGGGACCACAAAAATGGCATTATTAGCTTTATTTTAACAAAAAAATCTTAGGGTACAGGAAACATATGATTATTATTGTAATTTAGTCCTTAAATAAAATAGTGAACATACTAGACAACTTGTCTTTTAGTAGTAAGTAAACAAACAAAGACTCCTAATTAGTCTGCTGACGTATGCAGCAACATATTGTGTCATTTATACACCTATTATTTTGTACACATTATGAGGGACAAACTGTAGAAATTGATTATTAATCTACTTGTTCATTTACTGTTTTAACATGTTCTATCTACACTTCTGTTAAAATGTAATAATCACCTATTCTTCTCTTCTTTGATACTTTACATTAGTTTTGGATGATACCACACATTTAGGTATGGATCCGATACCAAGTAGTTACAGGATCATACATTGGTCATATTCAAAGTCCTCATGTGTCCAGGGACGTATTTACTGACTTTATAAACAAAATATACATTTTTTTTAAAAAGGAAAAAAGATATTGTGACGATAAAAAATATAGATGTAATCATAGTAGTATCGACTAGATACGCTATTGTACTTGGTATCATTACAGTGGATGTCAGGTGTAGATCCACCCATGGCGTTTGTTTACATTGTGACGCCGGTGAGCTATTGTATCCTCCTACGGTGTGTAGTGAAGCATGTTTAGCTATTCCCCGTCCTCCAGTGATAATGGTACTTGTAAGAAACTTACTTTATTTGTCGCCATGGAGACCAGGATTAGTGATTTAGAAGTAGCTAAAACACTGCCGACTGCGGATGGATGATAGCTGCTAGCCAGCTAGCCATGTCTTAAAGCACCTCTTCCTGAGGGCGTTTCAGTGTTATAACTTCACCTTTATCTTTACTTTTAAACCAAAATGCGTCCATTCTCCCTTTTCTGTCTACACACTGTGTCTGCTTGTAAGTACTCTGTGTGTGTGCGCTGCCAAACATGCTCCTCTGCTCGTAAAACCAGCAATGTCACCACGTGATGACTCACCGTAACGCCCGTTAACAAAAAATATATATATATATATATATATATATATATATATATATATATATATATATATATATATATATATATATATATATATATATATATATATATATATATATATATTAGGGATGTCCGATAATGGCTTTTTGCCGATATCCGATATTCCGATATTGTCCAACTCTTTAATTACCGATACCGATATCAACCGATACTGATATCAACCGATATATGCAGTCGTGGAATTAACACATTATTATGCCTAATTTGGACAACCATGTATGGTGAAGATAAGGTACTTTTTAAAAATAATAATAAAATAAGATAACTAAATTAAAAACATTTTCTTGAGTAAAAAAGAAAGTAAAACAATATAAAAACAGTTACATAGAAACTAGTAATTAATGAAAATGAGTAAAATTAACTGTTAAAGGTTAGTACTATTAGTGGAGCAGCAGCATGCACAATCATGTGTGCTTACGGACTGTATCCCTTGCAGACTATATTGATATATATTGATATATAATGTAGGAACCAGAATATTGATAACAGAAAGAAATGGGGGGAGGGAGGTTTTTTTGGGTTGGTGCACTAATTGTAAGTGTATCTTGTGTTTTTTATGTTGATTTAATAAAAAATAAAATAATAAAAAAAAAAAAAAAAACGATACAGACAATAAAAAAAACGATACCGATAATTTCCGATATTACATTTTAACGCATTTATCGGCCGATAATATCGGACATCCCTAATATATATATATTGGGAACTAGTACTTTTCAAACAGAGTATGGTACAGTTTTTAATTCATTAGTACCGCGATACTATACTAGTACCGGTTTACGGTACAAGCCTAGCTTCAACACATCAAACCTTATCAGCCACCTGAAACGCCAGCAGCGCTACAATGTACGCAGACGCCTGCTGCTAAAGAAGCCGTTTCCTTACCAGGGACAATGTGATCATGGTCCTGATGTCAGCTGGGAATGGTTTTGTGCGAGCATGTTTGGCATGTGTGGAAACAATAAGGAAGAGGAACGCAGGACAAGAGCAGCGGGAGTCGATGTAGAAAAGCGAGAGAGAGAAAAAAAAAAGAGCATGTCAAGTCTAGAAGTGGTGGCCAGTGCGATGCCGCTGCCAAGTCGCAGCGTTTAAAATGTGCCAGGCGACACAGGCGGCCGGGAACACGTCTCGAAGTCGTGTGGCGAGAGCGGGAAGAAGCAGATGGCGACGGAGTGCAAGAACACACTGGGAGCTGCGGGGGAAACCTCCAGAAGATGTTCACTTCCCTGACACGCTCTCAGAGCTCATTCTCACTTTATTAGGTACACAATCTTATCAAAGCAAACATAATAAACTTATCTGTGTTTGTTTACGCACCATGGCCACTTATACTAGCCCCCCCCCCCCCACCTTGCAATCCACAGCCACAGATAGATTACAGTCCCAGCAAACTATGTCCAGTTTTGGGACACAAAATAATGCCTTCGGAAGTAATTTGAGACAAATTAATCAGTTCCAGGGTCAAACTGTCACCATAACAGCTTTACGAAGTGCACAGGCTGTGTTTTAGGTTCTATTTAGAATAAGCGCCGATCCCAATGCTGAGCACCCACGTGGGATTGATGGCAACTTTCAATATTAAAAATATATTTTTTTAAATCAATGTTGTTAATTTTGTGGCGAATTTAGTCCGTTTCACATAATAAAGAAGTCACAACTAGGGATGTCCGATAATGGCTTTTTGCCGATATCCGATATTCCGATATTGTCCAACTCTTTAATTACCAATACCGATATCAACCGATACCGATATCAACCGGTATATGCAGTTGTGGAATTAACACATTATTATGCCTAATTTGGACAACCAGGTATGGTGAAGATAAGGTTATTTTTTTAAAAATGAATCAAATAAAATAAGAAATAAATTAAAAACATTTTCTTGAATAAAAAAGAAAGTACAACAATATAAAAACAGTTACATAGAAACTAGTAATGAATGAAAATGAGTAAAATGAAGTGTTAAAGGTTAGTACTATTAGTGGACCAGCAGCATGCACAATCATGTGTGCTTACGGACTGTATCCCTTGCAGACTGTATTGATAGATATTGATATATAATGTAGGAACCAGAATATTAATAACATAAAGAAACAACCCTTTTGTGTGAATGAGTGTAAATGGGGGAGGGAGGTTTTTTGGGTTGGTACACTAATTGTAAGTGTATCTTGTGTTTTTTATGTGGATTTAATAAAAAAAAAAAAAAAAAAAAAAAAACGATACCGATAATAAAAAAACCGATACCGATAATTTCCGATATTACATTTTAACGCATATATCATCTCTAGTCACATCTCTAGTCACAACTCATATAGTCTATAATTAACAAATCCTAACCAAGACTTCATTGTGCCCGATAATGACACAATCATCTTGACTTTGTACACACTGCACACAAGCGAATGAAGGGCATACTTACTCAACAGCCATACACTAAGGGTGGCAGTATGAACAATGCCAACACTGTCATAAACATGTGCCATATAGTGAAACCACACTAAACAACAACGACAAACACATTTTGGAAGAATATTTGCACCGCAACACAACATAAACACCACAGAACAAATTCTCAGAATTCCCTGCAGCAACAACTCTTCCGGGACGCTACAATATAAACGACCGCCATTGGTGGATCTACACCTGACATCCACTGTAATGATACCACGTACAATAGTGCATCTAGTCGATACTACTATGATTACATCGATATTTTTTAACATCACAAAATCTTTAGGTTTTTAAAAAAAATGTATATTATGTTTATAAAGTCAGTAAATACGTCCCTGGACACATGAGGACTTTGAATATGACCAATGTATGATCCTGTAACTACTTGGTATCGGATTGATACCCAAATGTGTGGTATCATCCAAAACTAATGTAAAGTATCAAAGAAGAGAAGAATAAGTGATTATTACATTTTAACAGAAGTGTAGATAGAACATGTTGAAACAGAAAATAAACAAGTAAATGAACAAGTAGATTAATAATCCATTTTTACAGTTTGTCCCTCATAATGTGTACAAAATAATAGGTGTATAAATGACACAATATGTTACTGCATACGTCAGCAGACTAATTAGGAGTCTTTGTTTGTTTACTTACTACTAAAAGACAAGTTGTCTAGTATGTTCACTATTTTATTTAAGGACTAAATTGCAATAATAAACATATATTTCAAGTGCACTAATATTTTTTTGTTAAAATAAAGACAATAATGAAATTTTTTGTGGTCCCCTTTATTTAGAAAAGTACCAAAAAGTACAGAAATACTTTTGGTACCGGTACCAAAATATTGGTATCGGGACAACACTAATACACACACACCGAGCACCCACTGGCAGAAATGTAGATCGGCGCCTATGCATACAAGTGTAAAAAGAAGTTAAGATCGATCGTTTTTATTACACAGCTGACAAAAGGCGATACGTCCAGCTGCAGAGTCTTGTGAGCTTGTAAAGTGGAAAACTGCAGCATTTTCTCACACACACACACACACACACACACACACACACACACACACACACACACACACACACACACACACACACACACACACACACACACACACACACACACACACACACACACACACACACACACACACACACACACACACACACACACACACACACACACACCCCTTGATAGTAACATGAGGCTAAAAAAACACAAACATCCTTTTAGACATTGTTAGACAACACTAGCTCCTCCCACAGTCTTTCAGTCTCCTCTTCTCTCGCCCACGCCGCTTTTTTTTCCTTTAAATGGAGACTTCTCCTGTGTCCATTATCTTTAAAAGTGCATCAATGTTTCATCATAACGAGTCTCCTGCTTCCATTATTAAGAGGAAATATATCGAATGAAGGAGAGCTGTGCTTACCTTTGCTCCCTTACCTTACCTGACCTAACCTCATTTATCCATCTTACTAGGGATGGGCGACATGGCCTAAAATCTATATCGCAATATACACAGTTCCACCTGCAATATGTATATATAAATTATTTGACATATAAATGATAATAGAAGCATTTCAAAATGGGTTACAAAGGCTCCTAATTTAGCTGCTTATCTATGCATTACATATTGATGCTGATACTTCAAATGTTCAATATCATTGAATTATTCCATTTTTAATCAAAATGATAATCAGACAAACACAGGATGTGGGTGTAACAATATCAATGAATTATCAAACCTAATAATTTATTATACATAAAAGAAATGCCACACAAAGTGCTTTACAGGCTAAACAACAATACCCCGATGACGCACATCATCAATAATGCACACTCACCTGCACACACAAATGATTGCATGGCTGAGTACAGAGGAGCCGGGTGAAGAAACACTATCACAGGAGCCGTCTGCACCGGGAGGTCACCAGACCACGGCTGACACAAAGCGCCCCCACAGCCATGGTAGATAATCCCTGATGCAGAGGGCTCCGTCTAAGAAACGCTGGAAAGTGAACATAATGAAATATGTGAAGTAGTAAGAAGCATGATTAGGAATAAAATATCAAATACAAGTAAGATGAAGATGAAAAATATAAACCGTAAACATAATAAATAAACTAAGATGATAAATACCCATTGTTGTTATATTTTTAATATGTGTTATGAAACTAAGCACAGAGTCGAAAACGACGCCCAGAATTTTTAGTGATAGAGTCAACGCCAATGCTTGTAGGTTCGATATGTGCCCAAGACCAGACTTAAAACCAGGGGGGACAGGGCTTTGTCTGTGGTCGGCCCTAAGCTCTGGAACACTCTGCCCCTCCATGTTCGAACTGCTCCCACAGTGGAGTGTTTTCAGTCTCTTCTTAAAGGCCTACTGAAATGATTTTTTTTAATTTAAACGGGAATAGCAGATCCATTCTATGTGTCATACTTGATCATTTTGCGATATTGCCATATTTTTGCTGAAAGGATTTAGTACAGAACAACGTCGATAAAGTTCGCAACTTTTGGTCTCTGATAAAAAAAAAACCTTGCCCCTACCGGAAGTAGCGTGACGTTGTCAGTTGTTCACTCCCTCATATTTTCCCATTGTTTTCAACGCAGCTAGAGCTATTCGGACCATTACCCCATTAATTTGAGCGAGGATGAAAGATTCGTGGACGAGGAACGTTAGAGTGACGGACTAGAATGCAGTGAAATACTTTTTTTTTTCCGCTCTGACCGTAACTTAGGTACAAGCTGGCTCATTGGATTCCACACTCTCTCCTTTTTCTATTGTGGATCACGGATTTGTATTTTAAACCACCTCGGATACTATATCCTCTTGAAAATGAGAGTCGAGAACGCGAAATGGACATTCAGTGCCTTTTATCTCCACGACAATACATCGGCGAAACGCTTTAGCTACAAGCTAACGTGATAGCATCGTGCTTTAACTGCATATAGAAACAAAAAAAATAAACCCCTGACTGGAAGGATAGATAGAAAATCAACAATACTATTAAACCGTGGACATGTAAATACACGGTTAATGCTTTCCAGGCTGGCGAAGGTTAACAATGCTGTGCTAACGACGCCATTGAAGCTAACTTAGCAACCGGACTGCACAGAGCTATGCTAAAAACATTAGCTCTCCACCTACGCCAGCCAGCCCTCATCTGCTCATCAACACCCGTGCTCACCTGCGTTCCAGCGATCGGCGGAAGGACGAAGGACTTCACCCGATGCGTTTGGCGGCCCGGAGACGTAGGAAGTCAAGGTGAGGTCGGCGGCTAGCGCGTCTGCTCTCCAACAAAGTCCTCCTGGTTGTGTTGCTGTAGTCCGCTGCTAATACACCGATCCCACCTACAACTGTCTTCTTTGCAGCCTTCATTGTTCATTAAACAAATTGCAGAAGATGTCCAGAATACTGTGGAATTATGAAATGAAAACAGAGCTTTTTGTATAGGATTCTACGGGGTACCATAACTTCCGTTAAACTGACTTCGTCACGCGCATACGTCATCATACCGCGATGTTTCAGCCGGATATTTCCCGGGAAATTTTAAATGTCACTTTATAAGTTAACCCGGCCGTATTGGCATGTGTTGCAATGTTAAGATTTCATCATTGATATATAAACTATCAGACTGCGTGGTCGGTAGTAGTGGGTTTCAGTAGGCCTTTAAGACCCACTTTTATTCTTTGGCTTTTAACACTACGTGAGTTGTGTGGTCCTCTGTGTTTTTAAAATTTTGATTTCTATTTACTGTTTTAATTGGTTTTACCCTTTAAAATCATTTTTAATCATATTTATTTTATATTGTTTTTTTAATATATATATATATATATATATATAGGTTTTATATGTATTTATTTTTTGTTTTTATTCAGTCATTGGTGGAGCTAAGGATAATATTTGAATATTGTTTTTAATATTGTTGTGCAGCACTTTGGAAACATTCTGTTGTTTAAATGTGCTATATAAATTAAGTGGATTGGATTGGATTGATATGTTTCTCTCTCAGGACCAATGACTAAAATGTCAGTCTTGTCCTGGTTAAAGCTGTAAAAAGTAATCTGCCATCCAGGATGTAATATCTAAAAAGAGTATCAGCTGGTCTTGTGTCATCAGCAGACATGGGAATGTGCAACTGTGTGTCCTATTTCCTACTATAGGCTCTGATTTCATATTTTGGTATTGCCCTAAAAAGTCCTCTTGTGTCCAGGGACTTATCTACCAAGTTTGTCAACAATAACAACTAAGTATTTTTGACACAAAAAATATGGATCTCAACACTGTATCGACCATATACTGATAATCATAGGCGCCGATTCCGTGGGTGCTTCAGGGCCCGAGCACCCACGGACAATGCCGAACACCCGTGTGGGATTGATGGCAACTTTCAATCTTTCAAAATAATTTTTAGAAAAATTAATCTTGTTGTTGTTGTTGTTAATTTTATGGCGAGTTTGGTCCGTTTTACACAATATAAAAGACACAAATCGTATAGTCTATAATTACCGAAGCTTAACCCAAATTTCAGTGCGCCCGATAATGAACTATTGACATAATCATCTTGACTTTGAACACACTGCACACGAGCGAATGAAGGGCGTACTTAGTCAACAGCCATACATGTCACACTGGCAGTATGAACAATGCCAACACTGTCATAAACATGTGCTATATAGTGAAACCACACTAAACAACGACAAACACATTTTGGAAGAATGTTTGCACCGCAACACAACCATCTCTTCCAGGACGCTACAATATAAACAAACGCCACAATGTAAACAAACGCCATTGGTGGATCTACACCTGACATCCACTGTAATGATACCACGTACAATAGCGTATCTAGTCGATATTACTGTGATTACATAAATATTTTTTAACATCACAAAATCTTCTTTCGTTTTAAAAAAATGTATATTATGTTTATAAAGTCAGGAAATACGTCCCTGGAAAAAATGAGGACTTTGAATATGACCAATGTATGATCCTGTAAGTACTTGGTATCGGATTGATACCCAAATGTGTGGTATCATCCAAAACTAATGTAAAGTATCCAAACAAGAGAATAATAAGTGATTATTACATTTTAACAGAAGTGTAGATAGAACATGTTAAAACAGAAAATAAGCAGATATTAACAGTAAATTAACAAGTAGATTAATAATATTTTTTTACAGTTTGTCCCTCATAATGTGTACAAAATAATAGGTGTATAAATGACACAATATGTTACTGCATACGTCAGCAGACTAATTAGGAGTCTTTGTTTGTTTACTTACTACTAAAAGACAAGTTGTCTAGTACATTGGTCCCCAACCACCGGGCCGCGGCCCAGTACCGGTCCGTGGATTGATTGGTACCGGGCCGCACAAGAAATTAAAAATTATTTTTAAATTTAAATGTTTTATTTTTTATTAAATCAACATAAAAAACACAAGATACACTTACAATTAGTGCACCAACTCAAAAAACCTCCCTCCTCCATTGCTTTTGTGCATTCACACAAAAGGGTTGTTTCTTTCTGTTATTAATATTTCTGGTTCCTACATTACAGTGTTTCCCACACATTCATTTATTTGTGGCGGCCCGCCACGAAAGAATTACGTCCGCCACAAATAAAAAAATAAATAAAATATATTTATTTTTTTTTGTCCTGTCCAGCTTCTCAGGCAAATCATATAGTTGATGTAGATGCCCATATAGGCTGTTCACATTTACTTTACAAAAGAGAAGTGTAGGATACTTCTCTTGTTGCCTTATTTGTATTTGACCACTACTGTTTTCTGTTTATTTGTTACTGACTGTGGCAGGACACCTCTGCCTCTGTTTCACTTTATGTTGCTGGTAAATAATATGGTTGTAGTAGTAGGCTAAAGTTAAATTATTTAGTATGCACTAATTAAAGGGGCAGAGCTTTAAGAGACATTTTAGGTTTTATATTTTATAAGATATATTTTTTGTAAGAACCACAATTAATAAATATATTTCAGTGAATAACTTATTGTTCAAATCTGTATATAAATATGTACATAAAGTGTTGTAATTATATTGTAAAATGGATGGATGGATGGATGGATGGATGGACGTTTAAAACAAAACTGTTATTATTAATTAGTAAGTATACATTTTTTTAGCCTTTTTAGAGAAAATCATATTGTAGTAAATTATGCAAATTACTTGATGTCATGGTGACCACGCCCATAGCCACGCCCCCACCGCCACAGGTATCTTAGCAGTTTATGGGAAACACTGCATTATATATCAATATAGATCAATACAGTCTGCAGGGATACAGTCCGTAAGCACACATGGTTGTATTTTTTTATGACAAAAAAATAAATAAAAAAATACCATCCCCCCGGTCCGTGGGACAAATTTTCAAGTGTTGACCGGTCCGCAGTTACAAAAAGGTTGGGGACCACTGGTGTAGTATGTTCACTATTTTATTTAAGGACTAAATTACAATAATAAACATAAGTTTAATGTACCCTAAGATTTTTTTGTTAAAATAAAGCCAATAATGAAATTTTTTGTGGTCCCCTTTATTTAAAAAAGTACCGAAAAGTACTGAAGTACTTTTGGTATAAGTACCAAAATATTGGTATCGGGACAACACGGATACACACACACCGAGCACCCACTGGCAGAAATGTAGATTGGTGCCTATGCTGATAATACACTTAGTATTGTTACTCTCAATATTTGTATTGATCCTCCCACCTCTGTTTACATCCAAGAGCTCTATCTTTATCCTCCTACGGTGTGCACTGTAGCATGTTGATCTAGTCCTGGTCCTCCAGTGAGAACTACTTGTAAGAACCGTAGTTTATTAGCTGCCATGGAGGCGAGGATTGCGGACTTAACCCGGATTTCCACTGGCTACGTAACGGCGCCACCATGAGATCTGGCAAATCCGTGCGTAAGGGGAGTTGTCGTAAAGCGAACCACAGAACGATTTATTCTGTCCTTCCAGAGGAGCTGAAGCAAATAAACTCGGTCCTGAAATTCAAGATACATAACATCTGCATCTATCGATATTCACGGACGGAACTGACTTGACTTGACTCGTGGAATAGACGACAGTTTTGTCTTGCAGAACGACAACTTGATTTTGTTTTATTTGTAGCAAGCAACAACGCCACCGGCCCTCCATCGCAACTGGTATTTGACACAGGCCCTCCAAATAGCTGTCCAGGATATGCCTGTAATATGATTCCTTGATTTTGGGCCTCCGGAATCAACATGTCCTCATCCATTCATGTCAAGAAAGTGAAATGATGTCTGAAAACCTTTGACAAGTTTACTTCAGGTCTGTCCCTGCCCAGTAGGACGTTTCAAAGCGTAAAATACGCACTTTGAAAGTAAACCGAATTATCAATTTACTTTTGGGATGTGCAGGACTTCCTGTCCCACACATGCAGATTTTTTGGCCAATAAAAAAAAAGATTTTTATATGAATCATTATTTTTATTCGTGACAATTTTTAATCTATTTTAAAAAATTTAACATAAAATACAATAAAATAAATAAATATATTTATATATTATTCATATATATGGCCAAAGTTTTTCTGCACGCGAGCTACTTTTCGATTGATCAAGTCGAGGGGATCCACCTCATTCATATATATCATTTATATTGATTTATTTATGAAAGAGACATTTTTGTTAACAAGTTAAAGGTGTTTGATTATAATACAAAGATGTTTAACATTCCTTTCTTTCATGAAGACAAGAATATAAGTTGGTATGATTGTGATGACTTGCATAGATTGGAATCAGACAGTAGTGATGATAACCTCCACATTTATTAAATGGAGGAGAAAAAAAGTCCTCCTTTCTGTCCAATACCACATGAAAGTTTGTCCAGCTTCCATACTCCTTTTTATACACTTTACAAGAAATACATTGGCGGCAAACTCCGTAGCTTGCTAGCTTGTGCGAGATAGCTTTACGAGACTCTAATGTTGTTAGCGCAGGCAGGATGAAGCGGCGCTTTTATTGTGAAGACGGGAACTGTGCGGTCGGTCTTTAGAGTTTTGACATCATGTACGGCGCGAGAGTCTGTTGAAATAAAAAGTGTTTCTCGCCTTCCTGTCGGTCATTTTTTCTTAATAATGATGTGGTAGCAGCCAGCGTCATCTCACAAGACCCTCGGGTGCCGTGAATGTCAATCAAGTGACCAAAGTGACGTCTTGGTGAAGATTGATGATCCATCATTTTTAGGTCTATTTTTTAATGCCTGGCTGGCGATGGACTGACACACCCTCCACCATCCACTTAATGGGCACCCCTGATGTAGATGATCATATTTGCTGTACACATTTACTTTAGAAAAGAGAAGTGTCTGATACTTCGATTGTTGCCTTATTTGTATTTGACTTTATTAAATGTTTGGGTAGAAATGTACCAAACACAACCAGTTGTCTTTTAAGCAACACAGAAATGTATCAGAGCAGTTTGTCTATTTTACAGAGGAATGTACTTAATCATAGAACTGGCACCCAATGTTATTAAAAAAGTATTGATTTTGAATCGAGAATCAATTGGTTACCCCGAAGAATGGAATCGAATCGTGTGGTGCCCAAAGATTCACAGCCCTAATCATCAAAATATAACAGTAGTACTAAAAGCGCTAATGTCGGCCAAATGTATATCGTTAATACCGTCTGCATTGCCCTACCTTAAATATTACTGGTCAGAATATTAGAAACAATAATAAAGTGGTATTTGTTACCTTCTTGAGACCACCCTTTCTAGATATATAAAGGTGTGTATTTACAACATTAATAATATATAAATACTATGCACATATAAAAAAGCTTGTTGTGAAAAATGAGTTGGAATTTCACAAGAAAAAGGTCACAATTTCACAAGAAAAACTTAGAATTTTGGCAGTATTATAACAAAAGTTGTAATTTTACCCAACGCAAGTCAAAATTTTACAAGAAAAACGGAACATTTGTGCAATATTATGATAAAAGTTGGAATTGTATTCAATAACAGTCGCAAGTTTACAAGAAAAAGCTCAACATTTTGGCCATTTTATGAAAAGAGTCGTAGTTTCACTCGACAAAAGTCACAATTTTATTGGAAAACTTTAAAATGTTGGCAATATTATAATAATAATTGGAATTTTACTCGGCAAAATGATGACAAAAGTCATAATTTTACTCGAAAAATTTCACTATTTTACACGAACAACAAAAAAATTGGCAATATTGTGATAAAAGTCTGAATTTTATATGACAAATGTCGCCATTTTGCATTAAAAAGTAATAATTTTACATTGAAAAAGTAATACTTTTACATTAAAAAAGTAATAATTTTATGAGAAAATATTGCAATATCACAGAAACAGAAAGAATATGAGAAATTGTTCCCAATTTTATGAGACAAAAGTCGACACATTGTGAGAAAAAGACTGCTTTTAGTGAATTTTAATTTTTTGGAATTTCTTTGTGATTATTTTTTTAATCTTCATTATTTACTTCAAGTTAATACAGTATGTCTCTATGTACATATTTATTTATTTTTGTATATTAATTTTGGCCAAAGAGGGCGTATTTCAATTTCTTACACACTTGTTATTTCATATGTTGACCAGAGGGGGAGCACTTTTAAAAGAGACACACAGTCAATGTGAAAAATCTCTCCTTTTTGGGACCACCCTCATTTTGATAGATGTCACCACAAATGAGACATTGTCTATTAGATGCAATGTTATTGATTTATGTCATCACTTGTTCACACCTCCTCATATGGAAGATACTTTTCCTTCTTCATGTCTCAAGAAAAACAAACATTATTGTATTTGTTACCTTCTTGAGACCTGAGAAAAATGCCTCTCTTTAGCACCAGCCTTTCTAGATATATAAAGATGTGTATTTACAACATTAATAATATATAAATACTATGCACATATAAAAAAGCTTGTTGTGAAAAATGAGTTGGAATTTCACAAGAAAAAGGTCACAATTTCACAAGAAAAACTTAGAATTTTGGCAGTATTATAACAAAAGTTGTAATTTTACTCAACGCAAGTCAAAATTTTACAAGAAAAACTGAACATTTGTGCAATATTATGATAAAAGTTGGAATTTTATTCAATAACAGTCGCAAGTTTACAAGAAAAAGCTTAACATTTTGGCCATTTTATGAAAAGAGTCGTAATTTCACTCGACAAAAGTCACAATTTTATTGGAAAACTTTAAAATGTTGGCAATATTATAATAATAATTGGAATTTTACTCGGCAAAACTATGACAAAAGTCATAATTTTACTCGAAAAATTTCACTATTTTACAAGAACAAAAAAAAAATTGGCAATATTGTGATAAAAGTCTGAATTTTATATGACATATGTCGCCATTTTGCATTAAAAAGTAATAATTTTACATTGAAAAAGTAATACTTTTACATTAAAAAAGTAATAATTTTACGAGAAAATATTGCAATATCACAGAAACAGAAAGAATATGAGAAATTGTTTCCAATTTTATGAGACAAAAGTCGACACATTGTGAGAAAAAGACTGCTTTTAGTGAATTTTTATTTTTTTGAATTTCTTTGTGATTATTTTTTTAATCTTCATTATTTACTTCAAGTTAATACAGTATGTCTCTATGTACATATTTATTTATTTTTGTATATTAAATTTGGCCAAAGGGGGCGCATTTCAATTTCTTACACACACTTGTTATTTCATATGTTGACCAGAGAGGGAGCACTTTTAAAAGCGACACACAGTCAATGTGAAAAATCCCTCCTTTTTGGGAGCACCCTCATTTTGATAGATGTCACCACAAATGAGACATTGTCTATTAGATGCAATGTTATTGATTTATGTCATCACTTGTTCACACCTCCTCATATGGAAGATACTTTTCCTTCTTCATGTCTCAAGAAAAACAAACATTATTGTATTCGTTACCTTCTTGAGACCTGAGAAAAATGTCTCTCTTTAGGTCCACCCTTTCTAGATATATAAAGATGTGTATTTACAACATTAATAATATATAAATACTATGCACATATAAAAAAGCTTGTTGTGAAAAATGAGTTGGAATTTCACAAGAAAAAGGTCACAATTTCACATGAAAAACTTAGAATTTTGGCAGTATTATAATAAAAGTTGTAATTTTACTCAACGCAAGTCAAAATTTTACAAGAAAAACTGAACATTTGTGCAATATTATGATAAAAGTTGGAATTTTATTCAATAACAGTCGCAAGTTTACAAGAAAAAGCTTAACATTTTGGCCATTTTATGAAAAGAGTCGTAATTTCACTCGACAAAAGTCACAATTTTATTGGAAAACTTTAAAATGTTGGCAATATTATAATAATAATTGGAATTTTACTCTGCAAAATGATGACAAAAGTCATCATTTTACTCGAAAAATTTCACTATTTTACAAGAACAACAAAAAAATTGGCAATATTGTGATAAAAGTCGGAATTTTATATGACAAATGTCGCCATTTTGCATTAAAAAGTAATAATTTTACATTGAAAAAGTAATACTTTTACATTAAAAAATTAATAATTTTACGAGAAAATATTGCAATATCACAGAAACAGAAAGAATATGAGAAATTGTTCTCAATTTTATGAGACAAAAGTCGACACATTGTGAGAAAAAGACTGCTTTTAGTGAATTTTAATTTTTTCGAATTTCTTTGTGATTGTTTTTTTAATCTTCATTATTTACTTCAAGTTAATACAGTATGTCTCTATGTACATATTTATTTATTTTTGTATATTAAATTTGGCCAAAGGGGGCGTATTTCAATTTCTTACACACTTGTTATTTCATATGTTGACCAGAAGGGGGAGCACTTTTAAAAGCGACACAGTCAATGTGAAAAATCCCTCCTTTTTGGGACCACCCTCATTTTGATAGATGTCACCACAAATAAGACATTGTCTATTAGATGCAATGTTATTGATTTATGTCATCACTTGTTCACACCTCCTCATATGGAAGATACTTTTCCTACTTCATGTCTCAAGAAAAACACAAACACACACATTATTGTATTTGTTACCTTCTTGAGACCTGAGAAAAATGCCTCTCTTTAGGACCAGCCTTTTTAGATATATAAAGATGTGTATTTACAACATTAATAATATATAAATACTATGCACATATAAAAAAGCTTGTTGTAAAAAATGAGTTGGAATTTCACACGAAAAACTTAGAATTTTGGCAGTATTATAACAAAAGTTGTAATTTTACTCAACGCAAGTGAAAATTTTACAAGAAAAACTGAACATTTGTGGAATATTATGATAAAAGTTGGAATTTTATTCAATAACAGTCGCAAGTTTACAAGAAAAAGCTTAACATTTTGGCCATTTTATGAAAAGAGTCGTAATTTCACTCGACAAAAGTCACAATTGTATTGGAAAACTTTAAAATGTTGGCAATATTATAATAATAATTGGAATTTTACTCGGCAAAATGATGACAAAAGTCATAATTTTACTCGAAAAATTTCACTATTTTACAAGAACAACAAAAAAATTGTCAATACTGTGATAAAAGTCGGAATTTTATATGACATATGTCGCTATTTTGCATTAAAAAGTAATAATTTTACATTGAAAAAGTAATACTTTTACATTAAAAAAGTAATAATTTTACGAGAAAATATTGCAATATCACAGAAACAGAAAGAATATGAGAAATTGTTCCCAATTTTATGAGACAAAAGTCGACACATTGTGTGAAAAAGACTGCTTTTAGTGAATTTTAATTTTTTTGAATTTCTTTGTGATTGTTTTTTTAATCTTCATTATTTACTTCAAGTTAATACAGTATGTCTCTATGTACATATTTATTTATTTTTGTATATTAAATTTGGCCAAAGGGGGCGTATTTCAATTTCTTACACACAC